>NW_015177127.1:25462-33910 GCF_001447785.1 Gekko japonicus
GGAATGACAATAACGTGGATCAACGCAACCTCTCTCTGATGTCTTCCCAAAGCTCTTCATGGCATTGTTTGATGCTCTATGGCATTGTATGATGCAGAGGCCTCTCCCCTCCCCAAACCCGGCCCTCTCCTGGATCCACCCCCAAAGTCTCAAGGTATTTTCTAACTCAGACCCGGCGACCCTAGCTTGGGGTCGGACCATCCATGGAGCCCAGTATTTAACACGAGGTTGACAGGAGAAGGGAGGAAAAGGAGGAAAAGCTCTTTTCTCACCTGCTGGCCAGGAAGCCATGGGAACAGCGGCAGGGAAAGGACTCGGGTCATCATCTGCTGCCACCTCCTGGCTAATCGAGGAATAAATATCCACGCTGACCATTTTGTCTTGCGGAAAAGATACCTTTTCTGCATTCGGCTGCAAGGAAAACGGAAATGGGGGTTCACAAAGCACTTAATTTAATACTACCTTGCCGTAAAAACCCAGTTATATCCGTCCCCACGGGCATGATTATTCTGTACGCTGGGAAGTAAAATAAATAGAACCTGAGCGCAAGGGTCCTAATTCTCTGCGCTGCTGTCCCTTCAATTGTTTTATTTTTAGTACATTTTCCGTTTGGATACTTCCCTTTCCAGACTGTGGTTTTCAGGTGGTCACACTGGCTTAGGGTTGCCAGCTCTGGGTTCAGAAATAGCTGGAGATCTGAGGGTGGAGGCTGGGGATTAGGGAGGGGAGAGACCTTGGCGGGGTATTATGCCGTAGAGTCCACCTTCCAAAGCAGCAGTTTTTCCCCAGCAGAAGTGGAATGAATGAATGAATGAATGAATGAATGAGCAAGCTATGTAATCTGGAGAGTGGTAATTCTGGGAGATCGTAAGCCCATACCTGGAGGTTGGGAACCCCACATTGGCTGCCAGTTCACTTCCATGTTCAGTTCACAGTGCTGGTGTTGCCACTTAAAGCCCTCCATGACCTGGGGACCCCATATGTGTGGGGCCACCTCTTCTCCTGAGTGCCCACAGTTTCTCCATCCGGATCACCAAGAACTGCTTCTGTCTGGTCACTCTCGGAGCTCCTCCTCCTCCCCTGTTAAACGGGCTTCCTAATGAAGGGAGGAGAGCTCCAGCCTTGCAAAGAGTCTGGAGGCTAGCTTTTATGAAATGCTTTGGACGACTTGTGAGCGAAGGCTGAGGTCTGCCAGCTTGGTGTAGTGGTTAGGAGCGCGGACTCTAATCTGGGAGAACCGGGTTTGGTTCCCCACGCCTCCACATGCAGCTGCTGGTGTGACCTTGGGTAAATCACAAGTTGTCTCAGAGCTGTTCTCTCAAGAGCAGTCCTCGAAAGAGCTCTCTCAGCCCCTCCCACATCCCAGGGTGTGGGGAGGGGAAGGGAAAGGAGTTTGTAAGCCGCTCCGAGACTCCTTTGGATAGTGAAGGGCAGGATATAAATCCAAACTCCTCCTCCTCCTCCTTTTAACATTTATTTCCATGGTTTGCAATTGTCTTTGTTTTCCAGTTGTACCTGAGCGCTCCACTGGAGCTCTGCCCACTCCCAGCCGTCAGTGGCACGGGGGGGGTGGGGGGTGGATGGACTGCCATCCCCTGGTAGGCCTCGGCTGCAGTCCGCCAGGTTCAAGGCAAAGCCCTACTGCAGGGGCAAGGTGGCTTAAACCTCCTTGGTGGGCTGCACAGGCCCAGGGAGAGCGTGGGTGGGCCTTGTTTAGGATGACAAAATGCCTCCTCGAACCAGCCCTGCTGAAATGAAAAGGGGGGGGGTGCATTTGTCTTGATCCTGTATTGCAATTCATTGTTGGCAGCCAAATCCCTCCGTGGGACAGCGTCCAGCTTGTAGCAGTGGCAAATGCAGGGCACGTCTCTGTGCTCCAGGAACACGGAACAAATGGAGTACCCAGACTGTGTGCCAAAATAAACGCCTTGTCCTCATTTGAGTGGTACCAGCAGGTCACTGCAGGCGTTGGATGCGCGGCACCCGCTTTGAATGGGCCTTTGGTCTCATGAAGAGGACAACGGAAGCAAACCTCCGGGAGACCAGACCGAGGCACCCGTGTCTTCTTTCTCACAGTTGCTAGCTGCTGGATGCCTCCAGGAAGCCCATGTGCAGGGCAAGAAGGCAATAGCCCTACCAGGGCTCTTTTTGTAGAAAAAGCCCAGCAGGAACTCATTAGCATAACAGGCCACACCCACCAACAGAAACTCGTTAGCATAGTAGGCCACACCCCTGACAGCACAGCACATTAGCATATGAGGCCACACCCCCATGTCACCAGAAGTGTGGTCATCCAGCCACGCCCACCTTTTGCTCCTTATTCTGTTTACCTTGTTTGTTGTCAAAACCCAGGGCCTTTTTTTGTAGCAGGAACTCGTTTGCATGTTAGGCCACACACCCCTAATGTAGCCAATCCTAACGAGTTTCTGCTGTTGGGTGTGGCCTATTATGCTAATGAGTTCCCGCTGGGCGTAGCCAACTCAGGAGCCAGCCGGAACTCCGTTCCTGTGCGTTCCTGCCCAAAAATAGCTCTGGCCCTACCCCATGTCTTGCCCCCACCACCACTCATACTGAGAGGTTTACGGCCTCTGGGTGTGGAGGTTCCACTTATCATTTAGTCCAGGGGTCCCCAGCTCGGTGCCCGTAGGTGCCCTAGTGCCTGCCGTGCTTTCCTGGCAACCGCCCAGTGTTTTTAAAAAGTGGGTGGGGCCAGGTGCACCTTTTGCCCAGAAAGGCTGCTGATTGGCCACCGGAGATTTGATTGGCTGTGCAGATTCTTACAAAAAAAGTTGCTTCAGCAGCAGTAACATTTGCTGAATGTCCTTGGGACAGTCACTCTTTATCTCACCCTAGCCTACCTCACGGGATTGTTGTGAGGATCAAAGCAAGCGTGGTGTGGTGGTGGTTAATCTGGAGAACCGAGTTTGATTCCCCACTCCTCCTCCCCATGAAGTCTGCTGGGTGACGTTGGGCCAGTCACCATTCTCTCTCTCAGAGCTCTCTCAGCCCCACTTGCCCCCCAGGGTGCCTGTTGTGGGGAGAGGAAGGGAAGGCGATTATAAACCACTTTGAGACTCCTTAAGGCAGGGGTGTCGAACTCATTTGTTATGAGGGCTGGATCTGACATAAATGAGACCTTTTTGGGCCGGGCCATGTGTGTCATAAAATGTAATGCCAGGTAACGGAGATATAAACTTTATAAAGGACACAAACACAAAGGGTTTTTTTAACTTAAAATAAAATCATGCTTAAAACATTAGCTCTCTTGCAATATTTTGTTTATTTAACAGTGTCTGATAACTGACACCTCTTGCTCTGAATTATTGCATCAAAACGTCTGTGCTGCTGCAATCCTGAGTATCCTGTTCAGGTGTGTATCTGTAAGCTGCAAACCTACACTGATGCAGCAACAGCAGAACTGGAAGAAGAAGCAGAAGACAGCCAGTTCCACTGTGGGCCTGATAGAAGCCCTCCAGAGGCCTGATCTGGCCCCCGGGCCACATGTTTGACACCCCTGCCTTAAGGGTATGAAAACCAACTCTTCTTCAAAGGGGGAAGGGAGGGAGATGTCTGCCACCGTGAGCTCCTTGTAGGATGGGTGGCATGAAGATGTGCTGGCAGGGCTATTTTTGGGCAGGAACGCACAGGAACGGAGTTCCGGCTGGCTCCCAAGTTGGCCACACCCAGCAGGGACTCATTAGCATAATAGGCCACACCCAACAGCAGACACTCATTCGGATTGGCTACATTAGGGGTGTGTGGCCTAACATGCAAAGGAGTTCCTGCTACAAAAAAGGCCCTGGTTGGACAACAAACAAGGTAAACAGAATAACAAGCAAAAGGTGGGTGTGGCTGGATGACCACACTTCTGGCAACATGGGGGTGCGGCCTAATGTGCTAATGAGCTGTGCTGTCAGGGGTGTGGCCTAGTATGCTAATGAGTTTCTGCTGTTGGGTGTGGCCTATTCTACAAAAAAAGCCCTGTGTGCTGGAGAGACAGGAGGACTGAGGTTTCAGGGCTGCAGACCCCTACAAGGTCCCAGCAATCTGATTCCTTGGGCCTGCATCCTTACCGAGCCTTGACAATGGACTCTTCTTCCTTATCAGGACATGCACGCGCACACACACACATGCACAAATAAATCAAGATACTGCCCCCCCTGAAGAAGTCACTAAACGAGTGGTCTTCGTGACCAAATCTGACAAAGGGAGTCAGTTTCTTCCAGCCTCCTTACCTGATGACAGTTACAGCCACCAGCAGTAGGGTTGGGGAATACACTGCAAGGATCAGATTGTCCGAGGCAGATAGAGCTCGTTGGAAGATATGAACAGTATGGACAGGCTGGAATTTAGGAAAATCAGACTAGTACCACATGCTTTCCAAATTATTTCGAGGAAGAAGAAAAAGAGAAGAAGAGATTGGATTTATATCCCACCCTTCACTACCCGAAGGAGTCTCGGAGTGGCTTACAATCTCCTTTCCCTTCCCCTCCCCACAACAGACACCCTGTGAGGCAGGTACTGCAAGGATCACATTTCCAAGGCAGATGGAGCTCGTTGGAAGATATGAACAGTATGGACAGGCTGGAACGCAGGGAAATCAGACTAGTACCACATGCTTTCCAAATTATTTCGAGGAAGAAGAAAAAGAGAAGAAGAGATTGGATTTATATCCCACCCTTCACTACCCGAAGGAGTCTCGGAGTGGCTTACAATCTCCTTTCCCTTCCCCTCCCCACAACAGACACCCTGTGAGGCAGGTGGGGCTGAGAGAGCTCTCTCGAGAACTGCCCTTGAGAGAACAGCTCTGAAAGAACTTGTGACTGATCCAAGGTCACCCCAGCAGCTGCACGCCAGCAGGTGAAGAGTGGGGAATCAAACTCGGTTGTCCCAGATGAGAGTCCACGCTCCTCAACACCACGCCAAACATGTATGTGCTTGGGTGCACAGTCAATACTACGGCCAAGGCGCACAGCAATCAGCAAGGAGGCACCAGATCGATGGTGCTCCTCTGTGAATCCAAAATCCTGTTCATTTGGGCATGGAAAAATTTTGGTAGGTCTAAAAGCGGAACACCTTTACGGTCCTGCAAACTGCCAAGCCAGCTGGCTGAGCAGGAAGGATTTAGATCCAGGAGAGCGGAGTCTAAACAAAAAGATCCAGCAAAAATCTCACTTTGTTGCAGGATCCCTATCTTGGATCTTTTTTTTTTACAAGATTGAACTATAACCAAGTTGCCAGGTTTCTAACCAGTTTCTGGAGCCGGCAATGTCAATACTTAGATGACCACTGCAACTTCCCTTCCCGCTTTGCCCTCACAGCCCAAAGCTGCAGATCAGGGGTCATTTCGTAGAAAAAGAGCTAGGGGAACTCATTAGCATAACTCATTAGCATATGCCACACCCCCTGACATCAACGGAAGTGTGTCATAAGGCCACACCTCCTGACATCACCAGAAATGTGTCGTAAGGGCACACACCCCGCCCCCAATGGTCCCGGCCACCGGTGCCGGCCTTGCAGCTCCACTGCCGAGCCCCATGAGGGGCCCCGCGGTGGACCTGTAAGGCCAGCGGGAGTGCAAGGAAGCCCCGCAAAGGCCCTCTCTGGCCCCAGGCAGGCAGGGGTGGGGAGAGGCAGGGAGGAAGCAACTTACCCTCCCTCTTCTCCTGCCTCCTCCTGGCTGAATGAGGGCCGGAAGCGGGGCGGCCGGAAGTAGGGCCCCCCTGTACCTCACCCGGGGAAACTGTGTTCCCCCGCGTTCCCCCCCGAAATGACCTCTGCTGCAGATTATTTAGACATTTTTAGACTCTTTTGAGAAGCTTCTTCTTTCCATGCGACTGCGTCCATCCGTCAAAGGCTTGATGCGTGTGACCACAAAGGGGAAAATCCTCTCCTCGAGAAATGGAAACTCTTAGAGAAGAATCTCACCCAGAAAGAATCTCCTTTTCCCACTGCTGGAATAAGTGGGAAGTTGGAGGCTGGGTTTGCTGTGGACAACAAAGGCAGGCTGATGCTGGTGCCAGCAGTGACCAAACCTGCTGGCTCTGCTTTACAAGGATGCACCCAGGCAGCTCTCGTTTACACGTGACTCAGTGTGTGTACACACACACTTTTTGAAGAGTTTCAACCTGCCCAGGTTGTTGGGGAGATCTGATGAGATCTGGTTAGCCTGGGCCATCCAGGTGAGGGTGCGTGTTTAATTAGTCCCATTTAAAACAAAAACAACCCTGCCTCCAGAAGATCAGCACGCTGGAGAAAAATTTGGGCTACCAAAGTCTCCTCTCCGATATGTTAGTTTTCTACATGCAAGAGGTCCCTCCCCCATCTGAGAACACTTAAATATTTGATACTGAATGCCTGCTGGCTGAAGTGATGCAGTCATAGAATCATGGAGTTGGAAGGGACCTCCAGGGTCATCTAGTTCAACCCCCTGTACAATGCAGGAGATTCACAATTACCTCCCCCACCCACCCGCAGTAACCCCTGTTCCACACCCAGAGGATGACGAAAAACCTCTAGGATCTCCAGCCAAACTGGCCTGGGGAAAAACTGCTTCCTGACCAATGCTCCCTCTAAGCTGTGGAGTCTTGTGAGCAAAAATCCTACTTTGTAAACTACTAGCATTAAAGTTGTGAGTGAGCGATTTGGCTGCTGCATCAATTAGCTGGCTCTGGAGCCAGCCGTCCTGAGCTAAGACAAAAATGTGCGAGCCGGGGGCTACAAAACCGTGAGCTAGCTCACACTAACTCAGCTTAGAGGGAACATGATTCCTGACCCTAAAGTGGCATTTCCCTGGGTGTGTAAGAAAGGGTCACAAGAACTAAGCACTGAAGTCCCGCCCAGCAAAAGCCTAACCATTTAATCCCACTGATTCTATAAAATGCTCTATAAACTGAGTCATGGGCTGTTCTGGAGCAGACAGAACCTGCTTTTTGAAGAGACAGTTTTGTGCCCTTCTGGTCATGAAGTCGATCTCTTCTGTTTTTAGATTGCAAAGCCTCCAGAGGGAATGGTGGCATCTGGGCTCCCACATATCCCTCAAACTACCCTGAGTTGGATGGGATTGCCAGTTTTGGATTGGGAAATACCTGGAGATGTTGGGGGTGGAGCTTAGGGAGGGTGGGGTTTGGGGTGGGGAGGGAACGCAGCAGGGTTTAATGCCAGAGCGTCCACCCTCCAAAGCAGCCATTTCTTCCCCCCAGGGGATCTGATTTCTGCAGTCTGGAGTTTGGTTGCAAATCTGTGGGCCTCACCTGGAAGCTGACAATCTTAGAGGTAGATCAGGATGAATATGTTGGGATTTGCACGTTCTCTCTCTGTAGTCATTGAAAGAATTTACTGTTTGTTTATGCATGCTGATGGCTAAGCTCATTTAAAGTCAGAGACCCAATGGGGAAGCCTGCATGTAGCTGACACTAGTGCAAGGTGACAAAATGCATTATTAGTTAGCACTGGGATTCTCCGATTGAGTAATCAGTACTTTGGGGGTTGACTAGAGAGTGAGCATTGGGTTTCAGGTTTATCGCTCTTTGTCCTTTTTCTCTAGCTTGTCTCCACACGAGGTATAGAATTCTCTAAGGAAATAGCCTCTTGCTGAGGGTGAAAGAGAAGAGCGCAAAAGTGGGCTTGAAACTCAACGTCAAAAAAACTAAGATCATGGCATCCGGCCCCCATCACTCCCTGGCAAATAGAAGGGGAAGTCATGGAAACAGTGACAGAGTTCACGTTCCTGGGATCCAAGATCACTGCAGACGTTGACTGCAGCCATGAAATTAAAAGACGCCTGCTCCTTGGGAGGAAAGCGGTGGCAAACCTAGACAACATGATAAAAAGTAGAGACAACAAAAGTCCGTATGGTAAAAACAATGGTATTCCCAGTAGTAATGTATGGCTGCAAGAGTTGGACCGTAAGGAAGGATGAGTGCCGAAGAAAAGAGAGGAGATCTTCTAATCAGCTTGAATACACATCTAGTCTTAATCATATTAATCTCATTACAAACTGAGTCACATATTCTGTTAACTTTTCCCACATCTTAAATTTAACTGATATAAGGAAATACCCCAAAGCATCTCAATTGAAAATTTTTCAAATTCAGAGTCCTTCAGCCTTCACTTCTTCTTGTCCAGTCTCTTCCGCAACTTATAAGGACTTTTAGGAGCTGCTGCCCCTTTCTCTGACAGAGAGTCCTGTCCGGAAGAACCCGAGTCCAGCTCGCCACTGGACTTGCTGTCCCCTTCTTTTTCTTCCTCCTCTGGCCCTCCCAGCTGGATTCTTAAAAATTCTCTCGCTTTCAGAACGGAGTCAATCTTTTCTTTTTTATCCTTAATTTTGAAGGTGACGTCTTCTGGAATTAGCCATCTATATCCAATTGAATTCGTTTGAAGAAAAAGAACAAAGTTTTTATATTTCTTTCTCCGCTGTCTTATTTCAAATGGAATATCCTTCAG
>NW_015177127.1:36004-44910 GCF_001447785.1 Gekko japonicus
TTATCTCTGACATTTCTTCTGGAGAATCTCACCATCATTTCTCCTGGCAGATTATTATTCCTTATGAATTCTGTATATGATCTATAGATCATATCGATGTCATTTTGTAAAGTATCCACTTCAATTTCTGCCATTTGTTCCAATGCTTCACACATTAACTTAGTGAGATTTCCCCCTTTTTCCTCAGGAATTCCCTGGAATCTTAGGACATAGCTTGCCTTTTCCATTTGTAGCTGTAACAGTTGAGACTTGTCTATTTGTCGCTTCTTCTCCATTGTCTGCATTTGTTTTTGCAGCTTCTTTAAGTTGCAATCCCATTTGATCATTTTTTTTGACAGTCTCGTTGATTTGAGCTTGCTGTTTATCTAGCTTTCGATTTATTTCCGTCACTTGTTCCAATAGAGGGCGCAATGCCTCACTTAATAACCTTTGAAGGTCTGCGTTTGTGTCCTGTCTGGGCACAACACTCACTGGGCTGGCACTTCCGGTGTTCTTAACTTTCGTTATCTTCTCCTTCTCGTCTTTCTTTATGGGAGGCGCCATTTTTGAGGAATTGTTTACTTTTTATCAAAAGTTATCACAGTCTCTGAAGTTCTCAGTTACGCTTGCTCTTAGAAATCTTTCAATTCAGTCTGTTTCGCTTTAAAAGCCTGCCCCCCGCTTTTATGATCGAGTTCGCTTTCCATTTGTCTTATCGGAGGGGAGTCCCCTCCCCCCCTTGCTTCCCACGGGGCAGCTTTTGGCTCTTTTTGATGTTCTCGCTTCACATTAACTCACATTTCAATTATTATACGATTTCCATATCACTTAAGTTGCAAAACCGCTAGATCACCCGGCGCTTGATCCGGTGTGTGCTTCTAGTTCCATCTGGAAACTCCGTAGTCGGACCGTCGGGGCATGGATGGCCCCCCCTTGCCGATTTTGTTGCTGGAGGAGAAGCTGTCTAGCGCCCCATGGCTTGGAACCCCTCACAAGGATTCCGTGGGGAGTGCGGACGATCGCACCTCCTCCTAGCCACAGGTTCTGGCGATTGTCTCCTGGAAATCCGGGAGAGCGACCGCCATGGTGAGCGCCCAAACCGGAAGTCGACGAGAAGACTCTTGAGAGTCCCTTAGACTGCAAGGAGATCAAATCAGTCAGTTCTACTGTTCCCCGGAAGGCCAGATACTGAAGCTGAAGCTTAAATACTTTGGTCACCAAATGAGATGGGAGCACTCACTGGAGAAGACCCTGATGCTGGGAAAGGCTGAAGGTAAAAGAAGAAAGGGATGGCAAAGGATGAGATGGTTAGACAGTGTTACCGAGGCAACAAACATGAAATTAAGCAAATTCAGGAGGATGAGGGAAGACAGGAGGACCTGGCATGATGTGGTCCATGATCTACACTACACTCAAGTTCACCCCTGTAATTATCTCGGGGTATTTTTTGTTTCCACATTACACTGAGGCCACCCCGGTTTCACCCCACACTTGTCCTGGGATAAACGGATGCTGTTGTTATAACCAGGGATAAATGCAAGTTTTTGTGTTGCGAGTTGAACTCTGATAAAACCAGGGATGAGATCCAAGTGGGGAAAGGACCAAAAAGACTCTAACCCCGCACAGCACTGGCTGTTGAACTCTATTATGGTTAAATTCACAGCATGTCTCTGTTCCACAGTGGTTACAGGCTAAAATCTGACAGTCGGGAGAGAACAGTGAGTTGGGGAAAGCCTGGGGGACAACAACGGCTTTGGGGCTGGGGATGAAGGCTGGAGGAGGCCCGTGACATCCCAGAAAAGATGAGCAAGGGGGCAGCTGCAGCCCTCGCCCCAAGCAAGGTGGGCGGAGTAGCTACTAAGCTGGCTACTGCCCTGGCCTCAGGTGGGGTGTGACTAGGGGTCATTTCCTGCAGGAGTGCACAGGAGTGGAGCTCCAGCAGTGAGGAGCCCAGGGGGCGGGCACATGCAAAAAGCCCCACCCCCTGCTCCCAGCAGCCCTCCGTTGGGCCACAAGGAGCAAGAAGCAGCCAGGTAAGTTGCAGAGCCCCCCCCCCCCCAATAGCTAGCAATCCCAAACAGTCCAGTGGAGCCTGAGCGGTGGGTGTTGCCTTCTGACACACTTCCGGTGATGTCAGGGGGTGTGGCATATGCAAATAAGTTATGCTAACGAGCTCCTGCACCTCTTTTTCTACTAAATGACCCCTGGGTGTGACTGTGAGGTGGTAGCTGGTGCTTAGCCGGCTACGCAAGAGGTGGAAGCGGGGGTATGAATGGTGGCGTTTTTCGTCTTCCCCTCTCCGTCAGGTGAGAGCCCCCCAGCTTGGGGCCCAGAGCAGTGGCCCTGATCCCCTCTGGCTCATACCACCCTGGAAGGGGAGAGGAGGGAGAGGGGATGTTCTTTGTCCTGCATCTGAGGCCGGGAGCTCCAGTTCACCTCTGACCCCTGTCAATCTGTTAGTACCTCCAGGTGGTTATTTTAGCAGGGAGAAGAGGAGGAGATCGGATTTATACCCCGTCCTTCACTCAGAGTCTCAAAGTGGCTTACAATCTCCTTTCCCTTCCCCTCCCCACAACAGACACCCCGTGAGGTAGGTGAGAGAGCTCTTTTGAGGACTACTCTTGAGAGAACAGCTCCGAGAGAGCTTGTGACTGGCCCAAGGTTGCACCAGCAGCTGCATGTGGTGAAGTAGTGAAACAAACCTGGTTCTCCCAGATTAGAGTCCACGCTGCTAGCCACTACACCAAACTGGCTCTGCAGGCCTGTGGGGAAGCAAGGAGAAAGGAGTGCTTTAAGAGAGCAGTAGCTCCAAGGGTGCGTTCAGACGGGCCGTTTACTCCGCTTTTGGCCCGCCTCAGAAACGGATTTTATCTGCGCAATCACACAGTCAACATCTGCCTCTCATCCCCAGCCGTCGCTTTCCGGCTCAAAACAGCTTTAACTCGGAGTATTTTGATACCAGGTCCCCAAGTGGTGTTTTCCCGATTCTCTGGTTCCAGCTGCGTTTTCCCCCCTGTGTGATCGCGCCTCCGGTGTCAAGTCACTTCTGGATTAAACCCCCTCCCCGCTTGAAAGTTGCTCGAGGCTTCCGCTTTTCGCCCGCCATTTTTTAAAAAAGCGTTGGCGGTGTGCGCATAGGCGGAGGTCCGCCACAGGGTTATTAAAAACAATGTTTAAATGGTACCTAGCTGTAGCCTTTGGACGAGTTCGGGATCTCACGGAGGCCATTTTCGGCGGTAAACGTTTAAAGGAAAGTATTTCTTTAAAGTTTAAAGGGAAAAGTTATAGCAGTCGGGTTAAAGTGGAAATCGCTATTCTGCGCAGGCGCGAAACTTTTAGTTCCACCGATGGCTGCCTGTGCACATGCCCAAAATGAGAGAGAGAGAAAAACAACAACAGTGCAGCGATCTGGAGCAAGGAGGTGAGTGTGATCGCGATTCTCCAGGTTAAAAAAGACCGCATCAGGGCCGGAGCAATTTAAACCGCTCCCAGCACGCCGTCTGACCGCACCCCAAGGGTGGCAGAAGACCTACCAGGTGTCTACCTGGCTCTGGCACTCTGAACAGCCCTGATCCTGACAGGGCTCAGCCTATGAGTGGCGGGGAACACGTTCAGCACAATAAAATTGCACAGTTGCTGCTTCTTCCTCTGAGGAAAAGGCAAAGTGCTGAACTTGGGGGCCTTGTTGCTGTGACCAGAGCGCCCTCCGTTCCCAGCTCATGGTGGCATGTGGCAACACAGGCCGTTCCCTCAACTTGATGTGACCAGGGAGGGGGGCTGCCCCATCGCTGTGCCCACAGCACACCGGCGGGTGGCTCACGTCTCCCGGTGTCCCTGGAATGGCGCCTGTCACCATCCTCCTCAAAACGCTCGTCTTTGACGAGGAATATAGGCAGCCTTCCTGTTTCCATAGCAACCCCGCTCGGCCTTCTTCCTTGCCAAAAGCGCCAACCGATTTGGTCATGTGAGGAGACTTCCAGCCCCCATTTCCCCCCCAGCCCCTTCACCTCCACGGTTTGTTCCAGCTTCGTTTTCAATAGAGCTGGAAGGCTCGGGGGCGGCCAGCGCTTAGGCACGGCCTCACGTGGCGCCGCCGGCTTGCGCTAATTGGAAGAACCCTGCTGGGACCCTGGCCTGGCCGGTCCCTTTCAGGGCCCCAGCCCGCGCACAGAGGCCTGCCACCTTTTGCGCCCGGCAACGTGCTTCCCAGCTCTTGGCCAGGTGAGGGTGTTACGATAGCCCTGCCACTGACTGAGCGGGTTGGCGCCTGCCATGCCTTTGGGCTTGGGCCTCGCCTACACTGTGTCATCCCCATTGCTGTGGCCTGCCCCACCTCCAGGGCAGTGGCCCACCTGGCATTTCCCCAGTTAGTTAAAGGGCCAGGGTGCCCCGGGTAAGAACAGATGCTGCCTTGTGTGGCTAGGCGGGGGAGGGGAGGGGCTCAACTGGGCACCAGGGCACAGTCCCAGAAGCCACCCCCCTGTATATGCGCAGAGAAATAATAATAGGACCCAGACATCCTTTTATACTGTTCAAAGCACTCCACGCATACCTTCTTGGTATTCCAAGGGCCCTGGAAAGTTGCTTTTATTTCTTCACGTCTTTAAAATATTTGCATTCTGCTGGAGTGATTCACAACCATGAAAAAATACCAGAAACCAAAGAAGAAGAAGAGGAGGAGGAGGAGATTGGATTCATACCCCGCCCTTCACTACCCAAGGGAGTCTCAGAGCCGCTTACAAACTCCTTTCCGTTCCCCTCCCCACAACAGACACCCTGTGAGGTAGAAGAAGAGGAGATTGGATTTATACCCCGCCCTTCACTACCCAAAGGTGTCTCAGGGTAGCTTACAAACTCCTTTCCCTTCCCCTCCCCACAACAGACACCCGGTGAGGTGGGTGGGGCCGAGAGAGCTCTGACAGAAACTGCTCTTTTTCAAGCTGTGCCAGAACCATGGCTTTCCCAAGGTCATCCAGCAGGTGCAAGTGGAGGGGTGGGGAATCAAACCTGGTTCTCCCAGGTTAGAGTCTGCGCACTTAATCACAACACCAATGGCTCTCACACCAAGCTGGCAAAATGTGTATTCTTTCTCCCTCCCCACCTGTGCTGGTTGCTTCTCTGCTTCCTTTAGGAGGTGGGGGCAGGAGGGGTTGTGTGTGTGTGTTTAGTATTAACTATTTTCTTGGAATCTTATAAAGGGAAGCTGGTGCCCCTCTGCCCATTCCCCAAGGCTCTCTGCTCCACTCTGTGCATGCTCAGCAACAGTTTTTCCCATTGGTTATTTCTGGTTAAATCCCACTTCGGGCCGCTCAGAGGAACTCTGCACAGGCTCAGATGCACTGCAATCGTCGCTTAAACATCCCCCCTTTTGTTCAGTGCCGACTTGTCCAACAGGCACGGCAGGCAGGCACATGGCCTATGATACTTTTAGGGGGCCCTGAGAACTAATTAATTAATTAATTTTATTCTATTTCTATCCTGCCCTCCCCCGCAAGCAGGCTCAGGGCACCTCACAAGGATTCCACAAAGTGAAACATTTTTTTAAAAAGTAAACAATAATTTAGTTCAGAACCCCCAAAACACAACCACAGATGGCGAAACAATTTTACAGGGCTCCCAAAGGGTATGATATGTATGCCTAGATCAGTGGTTCGCAACCTTCCTAATGCCGCGACCCGGGCCGGCTCACTCACTAGGCGAACTAGGCAATCGCCTAGAGTGGGACGGCCCTTAGGGGCACCAAACTGCACCCGGCCCCGTACTCTGGGAGTTTCTTGATTATTTGTGTTTTTCATTCTTCCTAAAATGCATTTATTTTTGAAAAATGGTGGGCGCAGAGGGGGGGGGGCGCAAGAAGGGATCCTCGCCTAGGGTGCAAAATAAGCTGGGGCCGGCCCTGGCCGCGACCCTTTAATACAGTTCCTCATGTTGTGGTGACCCCGAACCATAACATTATTTCTGTTGCTATCATATGACCATCGAAAATGTGTGTTTTCCGATGGTCTTAGGTGACCCCTGCGAAAGGGTCGTTCGACCTCCAAAGGGGTCGCGACCCACAGGTTGAGAACCGCTGGCCTAGATGAATTAGCAGTCAGGTTAGAACAGATAAAAGGAAGTACTTCTTCACCCAAAGAGTGATTAACATATGGAATTCACGGCCACGGGAGGTGGCGGCAGCTACAAGCATGGACGGCTTCAAAGGGAACTGGATAAGCATATGGAGCAGAGGTCCATCAGTGGATATTAGTCACAAGGTATAGATAGGGACTCTGGGGCAAGGGGTGCTCTGTCTTCTTGGTGCTTGGGGGGTCAACAGTGGGAGGGCTCCTAGTGTCCTGGCCCCACTGCTGGACCTCCTGATGGCACCTGGTATTTTTGGCCGCTGTGTGACACAGAGTGTTGGACTGGATGGGCCATTGGCCTGATCCAACATTGGCTTCTCTTATGTTTTGAATTCAGTAGTTGGGTGGGCAGGAGAGCACCATTAATAGAATGGAAGGAAAGGGATGGGATGAGACGGGGGAAACCACTGTAGCTGGACACACGCCCCTTTAACGGAAGGCCTGTTGGAACAGCTCTGTTTTGCAGGCCCTGCGGAACTGTAATAAGTCCCGTAGGGCCCTGCTTCCATTTGGTAGAGCGTTCCACCAGGCTGGGGCTGAGGCTAAGCGGATGTCTTTGGTGCCGGGGACCCCCAGAAGGTGCTGTTCACAAGAGTGCAAGGCTCACCAGGGGACACATGGAGCGAGACGGTCCTGCAGGTATGATGGTCCCAGAATTTCATAGGGCTTTAAAGGTTAATACCATAACGTTGAATCTGATCCGGTACTCAACTGGTAACCAATGCAGCTGGCAAAGCACTGGCTGCATGTGTGTCTGCAAAGATGACCCAGTCGGCAGGTGTGCCGCTGCATTTTGAACCAGCCGAAGTTTCCGGAGCAGGGTCAAGGCGAGAAAAAAAATGAACTTTTATAGTCAAAGAAACCGTTTTAATTTTTTCCTCACATCAGAAAAAAAATGACATGTTTAGGGCCCATAAGAACATAAGAGACGCCAATGTTGGATCAGGCCAAAGGCCCATCCAGTCCAACACTCTGTGTCACACAGTGGCCAGAAATACCAGGTGCCATCAGGAGGTCCACCAGTGGGGCCAGGACATTAGAAGCCCTCCCACTGTTGACCCCCCCAAGCACCAAGAAGACAGAGCATCACTTGCCCCAGAGTCCCCATCTATACCTTGTGGCTAATAGCCACTGATGGACCTCTGCTCCATATGCTTATCTAATTCCCTTTTGAAGCCGTCCATGCTTGTAGCCGCCACCACTTCCTGTGGCAGTGAATTCCATGTGTTAATCACTCTTTGGGTGAAGAAGTACTTCCCATAAAAATATATTAAACTTTGCCCAAAACAGGAAAAAGGAACGTTGAAGTATTTAAAGTCATATCAACAATATATTTTTTAATATTGATATTATTATGGCTGGAGGGTCCCAAGAAGACAAAAGTGCCTCGGGCCCACGAAAGACATTTGTTGTTGTTCAGTCGCACAGTCGTGTCCGACTCTTCGTGACCCCATGGACCAGATCACGCCTGGCCTTCCTGTCTTCCGCCGTCCTCTGAAGTTGCCTCAATTTCATGTTCGTTGCCTCTATGACACTGTCTAACCATCTCATCCTTTGCCGTCCCCGTCTTCTTTGACCTTCAATCTTTCCCAGCATCCGGGTCTTCTCCAGGGAGTGCTCCCTTCTCATTTGGTGGCCAAAGTATTTGAGCTTCAGTTTCATTATCTGGCCTTCCAGGGAACAGTCAGGGTTGATTTCTTTGAGGATTGACTGATTTGATCTTCTTGCAGTCCAAGGGACTCTCAAGAGTCTTCTCCAGCACCATAGTTCAAAAGAATCTATTCTTCGGCGCTCGGCCTTCCTTATAGTCCAACTCTCGCAGCCATACATGACTACTGGGAATACCATTGCTTTGACCATGCGGACTTTTGTTGGCAGGGTGATGTCTCTACTTTTTATCATGCTGTTTAGTCATAATTTCCCTTTATTTCCTTTATTCTATACTTTGTGCTCAGAGACCAACGGGTCATAAGCAAACAAACTTAACAATCCATATGGTACAGAATAATACAATCCAATAATACAGAAAATAACCAAGCAACCAAAAACACTAAGGAATAAAACACACCATTACGAATAAAAGTAATTAAATTAAGACACTGAACTGCAGGCTGTGGAAGGTCGATAGTTCAGCAGCTCGAGACCCGAGTGTGCTGCATGACGGAGTGAGCTCCTGTTTCTAGTTCTAGCTCCCGCCAACCTAGCCGTTCGAAAGCAAGAAATTGCAAGTAGATAAATAGGTACCACTTCGGTGGGAAGGTCGCAGCGTTCCGTCGCCTTGGTGTTTAGTCATGCTGGCCACATGACCATGGAAACGTCTTCGGACAGCGCTGGCTCTTCGGCTTTGAAACGGAGATGAGCACCGCAACCCTAGAGTCGGATTCGACTGGCTTTCGAGCAAGGGAGACCTTTACCTTTACCTTTAAGGTAGCAAGATTTTGTGCCATGGCTATCCTAACCAGACAGAAGTCTATTACTTCTTAGGAAATTTTAAAACCCACGCTGTCTCAACTAAAATGTCTACCTGTACAAACTGTCTGGACGTATTTCACTGTTAACTATATGTTAAGGTATTTGCTGATCTCTGATCGTAATGATTGAATAAAAGTAATTAAAAACCATTGATTAAAAACTTTGCCGCGGCAGGAATGACACGTGGGATCGGTAGCAGCCAGAAGCTTCGCAACGGCTTCTTGCAAAAACACTTTGCACATGCTTAGAGGAGCCATTTTTTTTTTAAAGTTCTGTATTCGCGTTAGGAAAGTAAAGGGCCGCAGCAACCTTAGCCGGCGCCTCCAGGCTCGC
>NW_015177127.1:45655-53593 GCF_001447785.1 Gekko japonicus
TGTGAGCAGAAATTCTATTTTGTGAGCTACTGGCATTAAAACTGTGAGTGAGTGATTTGGCTACTGCATAAATTAGCCTGCTCTGGAGCCCTCCTCCCTGAGCTAAGACAAAAATGTGTGAGCTGGAGGCCAAAAAACTGTGAGCCAGCTCACACTAACTCAGCTTAGAGGGAACACTGGGCCCCAGTAGTCTTCCCGCTGGGAGCAGCCCGGAGGCCTGTGGACGGACCCCTGGGGCCTGATCCGGCAAGCCTCCTCCCTAGGCAGCCCCCTAGCTAGGGGGGTTTGGGGGGAGAGGCCCCGCCAGCTCATTACATCGAAGCACAGTGCAGGTGGTCAATTGGGGGCAGTCTGGGAGGCAGCCCCGTAGCTAGGGAATTCTTTGGGAGGGGGCCTCGGGGGGCCCACCAGCTAATTAAATGGAAGTACGGTGCAGGTGGTGAGTTGGAGCACTTTGGGGGCACCCCCAAAAGGAGGAGGCCCAGAAGAAACACTAGGGGGGGGGCTGGGCCCCCGTGGGCCCCATGCTAGCTACGGGCGCGCTGGGAGGGGGCCCAGGAGACACGCCAGGGGGCCGGCCCGTGCAGTCCTTAGGTGACCGATGGCCAAGGTCAGGCGCGGCATGGAACCTCCATGGATGGAAGCAGCAGGCTGGGGGATAGACCCTTCCTGCCTTGCTGGTGGGGCTCCAGGAGGCTGCCCACTGTTGGAGGCAGGAGGCTGGGCTCGGTGGAGCTGAATCTGGTTTGCAGACGGGTGTGGAAGGAGTGAAGGAGACAGTGCCTCTGACTCTGTACTGAGTGCTTCCCGGAATTGGCCGGCGTCGATCTGAGGGGTCAGGAGGAGGACGGATTTGCTCTCTCTGGCTTTCCACTGTCCTTTTTAGGAGACAGTCACACGTCCCGGACACATCCGAGGCATCCTTATTTAAAACTGTGACTCTTGTGGGTCTGGAGGGGCTTCCTCTTGAGAAAGGGTGGTGAGGATTGGTGCCTTAGCCGTACCACCGGGTTCTTGACAGCACACCCACCCGCACAGGGATGACTTCACGCAGGCCGAAGAACACCGTTTCAATCCACTTTGGCGACCGTTTGCAAATGGATTTTGCCACTTCACACAGTAAAATCCGGTGGCAAAGTGCATTGAAAGTGGATTGGAAGTGCGTTATTTAGTGTGTGTGACAGTGCCCTGTAAAGTAGTAAGAATCAGGGTTGGCGGCCTCCGGAGGGGGGCCTGGAGAACTCCTGGAATCACCACCAATCTCCAGGCTACGGGGATCATTTCCCCTGGAGAAGATGGCCGCTTTGGATGGTGGGCTCTCTGGCTTTGTATCCTGCTTGAGGCCACCACCCTCCTGAAACGCCACCCCCAAAATCTCTAGGCATTTCTCAACCTAGAGTTTGCAACCCTAGTAAGAAGTCTTATGTAGAGAGTGCCTCTGAGCATGGGCTGTGTGTCTTTCCCTGACCACAGTTTGCCTATCTAAACCTGGGGTGCGGGGCTGGACCTGCAGGCAGACAGGACCTCTGACCCGCTTTTCAAATGAGCTGCACAAAAGCAGCACTGGTACGTGTGCGGCAGTGGGGCACGGCGATGCTTTGGTGGCTTTACCAAATTGGCACCTTGGCTGCTGACGCAGGGCGGCTGGGAAGCCTGTTGCGACCTGCCTAGGGTGGCGTGCCTTGGCCTGCTACGGGGAGCCAGGCCAGGGGTGAGGAGGCCCGCCTCTTGGTTGTGTCTGGGAAGGCAGCTCCAGCAAAGTGCCCTTGGAGAGCTACCATCTCTCCACCCCCTTGGCAAAGTCCGGGGGTTGACATTTTGGGGGGAGGAAGAAGAAGAGGAGGAGGAAATTGGATTTATACTCCGCCCTTCGCTACCCGAAGGAGTCTCAGAGCGGCTCACAATCTCCTCCACCCCCACCACCAGACACCCTGTGAAGTAGGTGGGGCTGAGAGGGCTCTTTTGAGAACTGCCCTTGAGAGAACAGCTCTGAGAGGACTTGTGACTGACCCAAGGTCACACCAGCAGCTGCATGTGGAGGAGTGGGGAATCCCTATTCTCCCAGATTAGAGGCCGCGCTCCTAACCACTGCACCAAACTGGCTCCCAAGCATTGTCTGGGGTGAATTTGGGCGGGTGCGGCATTGGCATCACAGTATTACAAAAGGAGTCAGTTGTGTCAGAATTCGCTCTGGGGCACATCTGTCCAAGGGAGAGGAGGCTGCCTTCCTTTGCATCTGGTTGTTCTGCAGCCTGCACTCGTGGTCCGTGATTCAGACCATCCAGTCTGCTCAGGCAGGGGAGAGCAGTCTGGTGTCATGGTCAAGAGCGGTGGACTCTAATCTGGAGAACCGGGTTCGATTCCCCACTTGAAGCTTGCTGGGTGACCTTAGGGCAAGTCACAGCACTCTCCGCCTAAAAATAAGCACAGCTCTCCACTTAAGTGGCGCCAAAAAAGAGCTACAGCTTCGGCAGCCGGCACCCCCTATTCCACGCACGATGCCATCCGATAACTTCAATTTTTAGGAGAGGACAGGCGGCACCTGTGAATTAGAGCAGCTGTACTCTTACTGGCCAGCAGGTGGCTCCTGTTACTTTGTTTAGGTGAACAGTCCTCGTCAGCAGGTTGTACTTCTGGGTTGACTGAAGCCCCAAGTCCTGCCTCTGCTGCTCGGTTCACAGTCTGCAGCGGCAACCGAAGCAGAGTCACTCCCCGTTTTGCAACCTGGCAGCGTTTCACATTTGACTTGATTTGGCTACTGCTTGGCTTTGTGCTAGAATATGGGCCACGGTCGTGAGACAGACTTTGTGCCACTCTGAGCTTCCAGGAAAAAAGGTGCAAACGTCTCAACATCAGTGTGAGTTGCACGGCGCATGTTTTCTCTCCGTTGCGAAAGGATGATAACTCTTTGGCTCGTTCTCTGTGTGGGTGAGCGAGCATACGGTAGAGAGACTTTGCTAGGGACGTGGCACCAGCCGGTTAGCAGGAGTGGCCGTCCATACGATGAGGCTCCTCAGGGACCTCTGGCGCGGCGCCACCCCCGCATCCGTCCTCTAGCTGTCAAGCTGGGCTTGGTAACCAGCTTTGCAGGTAGGCCAGTTGGAGGAGCGAGTGGAGCGGAGGTGGAAGGCCAGGCCAGGCCCGCTTCTCTGCTTCTTCTTCCCGCTGTGTCCCTTGCTTAGCCCTCTCAGTCTAGAAGAAGAAGAGATTGGATTTATACCCTGCCCTTCACTACCCAAAGGTGTCTCAGAGCGGCTTACAGACTCCTTTTCCTTCCCACAACAGACACCCTGTGAGCAGTGTTCCCTCTAAGCTGAGTTAGCGTGAGCTAGCTCACAGTTTTTTAGCCTCCGGCTCACAGACTTTTGTCTTAGCTCAGGAAGGATGGGGCTCCAGAGCAAATTAATTTATGCCGTAGCCAAATTGCTGGCTCACAACTTTAATGCCAGTAGCTCACAAAGTAGAATTTTTGCTCACAAGACTCCACATCTTAGAGGGAACATTGCCTGTGAGGTAGGCGGGGCTGAGAGAGCTCTGACAGAAACTGCTCTTTTTCAAGGACAGCTCTTATCAGAGCTATGGCTTGCCCAAGGCCATCCAGCCAGGTGCAAGAGGAGGAGTGGGGAATCAAACCCGGCTCTCCCAGATTAGAGTCCGCGCACTTAACCACTACACCAAACTGTCTCTCTTTAGGTCTACCGGGTAGGAGGGGAGTGACATACGAAGGCATGCTCCGTTGCACCCAAAGTTTCTTCTGGCTCTGCCGCTTGCAAGAAAGGTGTTTCTGCCAGGGGCGAGGGAAAGGGAAGGGTGTGTGTGTGTTCTAGAGAGAGAGAGGCAAAGAGAGAGTGTGTGTGTTCAATGCCATCAAGTTGCTTCTGACTTTAGCAGGCCTGTTAGTTATCGACCTCCGAAATGTCCTACTGTCAACAGCCTTGTTCAGTCTTGCAAAGTGAGGGCCGTGTCCTCTCAGTCTGTCTTCTCTCCCCCCTTCCCCCTTTCTCATGTGCTCACCAATGTTCCCTCTAAGCTGTGGAGCCCTGTGAGCAACAATTCCACTTTGTGAGCTACTGGCATTAAGGTTGCGAGCGAGTGATTTGGCTGCTGCATGAATTAGTTTGCTCTGGAGCCATCCTTCCTGAGATAAGACAGCAATGTGTGAGCTGGAGGCTAAAAAAACTGTGAGCTAGCTCACACTAACTCAGCTTAGAGGGAACACTGGTGCCCACCCTTCTCTTGACTGTCTGAAACGCATCCAGGGAGGCCAGGCTTGTGGCAACCAGTGCCAGGGCCTTTTCAGTGGCGGCTCCTACCTGGTAGAACGAGCTCCCAGAGGAGATCAGGGCTCTGTGGGACTTTCCACAGTTCCGCAGGGCCTGCAAGACGGAGCTCTTCCACCAGGCTTTTAATTAGGAGCTGCCACCACCACCACCAACTACCTCATGGGAAAATGGGGCACTGGAATGGCCCATTATAAGATCGATGGCCCACTATAAGATCAAGTTACAGTATTCTGATGGAGCGGTACTGCCGATTTGGGCGTGAGTAACATCTACTGATCACCATCTTGACTTGACTGATTTGACTAAATGATTAATATTAACATCACTGAGCACTTTAATTTTGATAAAATGGTTGTTTTTATGTGTTTTAATGTTTTATACCTGGCACATCTCCTTCCAACCTAGCAGTTCGAAAGCAAGAAATTGCAAGTAGATCAATAGGTACCACTTCGGTGGGAAGGTAACAGCGTTCCGTGCGCCTTGGTGTTTAGTCCTGCCGGCCACATGACCACGGAAACGTCTTCGGACAGTGCTGGCTCTTTGGCTTGGAAACGGAGATGAGCACCGCAACCCTAGAGTCGGATTCGACTGGCTTTCGAGCAAGGGAGACCTTTACCTTTACCTGGCACATGGTGCCCTTGTCTGTTAGCTGCCCTGAACCCGTTCGTGGGGAGGGCGGGATAAAAATATAATAATCAATGAATAAGAGGAGAGGGGAGTCCTGGATTGGCCATTGGGGGTCCTGGTGGCATCCTTTAGGGGCCTCTGTTTGGTGCCCCTCCGTTAGTGGCCCACTCTTGCAACAGCGGCCAAGGGGAGGGCCGTGCGCCTTCCACTCCATCTTGCCAAGAGGCATCTCCTCTGTCGTCTTCCTCCTCTCCGTGTCCTCTGCTCATCTCCGCCGTCTTTTGTTCTTCGTCCTCCTCCTTACAGTTTGGCTGGCGCTCAAGGAAAATGTTTATCGGTCGTGGCCTTGACGTCAGGGTTTGTGGGTTGCTGGATCACAAAACATCCAGGATGAGTTTTATTTTCCCCAAGGGGGAGGGACAGGAGGCGTCCACATAACTGTAAGACTTCTGGCGCCCTCTGATGGGACGCTTGACATCATCCGGACACAGTTGACCTCACCAAGATGGGCCAGGGGCTCTCTCTGAAGTCCCTCTGATTTGTGGCTCTGAGGAGTCGGTCATCTTCTTGGGAGCAGCTCTCACCTCTTCTCCAGGAGGCTGGGGGCTCATTCTCTTCCTCTCCAACGCAACGCCCGGCCCCCTCCCTCTGGCAAGGCCCGGTTTGTGCTGGAGACAGGAAATGGAGATTATCAGAGTCGTGTCTGAAGCAATAAGCATGGAAGCCAAAACGAGTAGTGCAACCAGACACGCATCTGAGTCCCCAGAGAGGCTTAAGGACCGGGTCCAGAAATCATCTTTCCCTGTCAGGAATTCGGCATATGCTGGTTCGAGGCCAGTCCCTGCCTTCCCCCCCATTCGGATCTGAGTTCTCACAGGACTAGTGGAGATTCTTCTGTCTCCTTCCCCCTTCTTCCGAGCCTGGCTCAGGGGCTGGCCTGTCAGTCAAAGGCCGTGGAGGCAATTCAGGCAAGCAGAAAGGAGAAGTTGCAAATAGTCTGAATAGGGTGATTTCTAACAACAACACCCCCCCCAAATCTGCAACTTCTGACTTCAGAATTCAGATTTGCGTGTTATATCAAAAACTGAGTTACTTGGATGTCGTTTGCTCTTGGTTGGTTTCCTGGAGGTTTGGGGGGTGGAGCCTGGGGGAGGCGGGGCGTGAGGAGGGCACAGGCCTCTGCTAGGTATAATCGGCTATTTTGGGGCAGGAACGCACAGGAACGGAGTTCCGGCTGGCTCCTGAGTTGGCCACGCCCAGCAGGAACTCATTAGCATAATAGGCCACACCTAACATCAGAGACTCATTAGGATTGGCTGCATTAGGAGTGTGTGGCCTAACATGCAAAGAAGTTCCTTCTACAAAAAAAAAAGCCCTGGGTTTTGACAACAAAGTAAACAGAATAAGAAGCAAAAGGTGGGTGTGGCTGGATGACCACACTTCTGGTAACATGTGGTGTGTGGCCTAATATGCCAATGAGCTGTGCTATCAGGGGTGTGGCCTATTATGCTAATGAGTTTCTGCTGTTGGGTGTGGCCTATTATGCTAATGAGTTCCTGCTGGGCTTTTTCTACAAAAAAAGCCCTGGGTATAATGTTATACGGTCCACCCTCCAAAGCAGCCATTTTCTCTTTTTGGGTTTGGTTTTTTTTTGCATTTTGTGTGTGCGGGCATGTGTGTGTTTGTGTCTGTGCCTATGCCTGGAAGTCATGAAGGCCCCTGGCAACTCCTGCTGGGGGGCAGGGAGTAGGTTCATAGAAGTGGCTTGGTAGCCTGCCTCTGCCTCCCGTAGAGATGTAAAATTTCCAAAAATTTGAAGCTCGAAAAAAAACCCTGTTTTCCCGCCAGTTTTTTTCGGGGGGAAATGGAAATTTTTAGAAAAATTGAAAAAAAATGTTACATTAGCCCTTTTTTTCCTTTTCCAAATTGAAAGTCATTCTGTTACTTTAGGAACATAAAATATGACTGTGGACATGTTTACTTGGCATGAAATTATCACAACTAGCATATTAAAAATATAGTGTATCCAAACAATTATTACAAACAGAATACCCACCCACATGCGAAAACAAAACTGAAACCTTTTTCTTTTCTTGTGACAACAGCACCTCCTAAAGGAAGAAATGCATCTTGTTCTTGCATTGGAGAGTTCAGTTTGTAACCTAGGACTTGCTTTTCCTCAGTGCACAGAAATTAGATCAATCTGATACCATACATATTTTTTAGAAATGATTTGGAAAATATTTGAACACCTTCTCTTAAAGTATTTTATTCATCATGTTAAAATAAAACGTTCCATAATCAATTTCTTTTCTTTTTCCAATTTTTCGGGGGGAAAAAACAAAAAAAGGCTCCAGCAAAAAAACATCCCCCCCCCAATTTTTCCGTTTTTTTCCGGGCCTTCACATCTCTATCCTCCCAGCCCTGCTATTCTTTGGAGGTCTCCCAATCAAGTGCTTGCCAGGGTCGGCTCTGCTTAGCTTCCAAGATCTGGCGAGATCGGGCTTGCCTGGGCTATCCAGGGCAGGGCAACCAGGAAACTGATCTTGAATGTCTGGAGATCAGTTGAAATCGCAGGGAGGTCTCCAGATGCCACCAGGAGGAGGTTGGCAACCCTAGCTGTCAAATATTAAATATTCATACATGCCAGCCGTCGAGTACTAAAGATGGTTGCCAGTCAGAAGCTTGTCAAATTGCTAAGTGCTTCTGCATGCTGGCTATTTAGTGTCAAGACATCAGATACTGAACCCACAGGTAACAGGTTATTTAACAACGTCGTTTTAAGTAGAAGCAAATCTAGTTGAGCATCCTAGAGTAACGCTAGGACCGACAGTAGAAGCCACAGCTGGGAAGGCGGGTCGGTGTGTGGTCGTGGCTGTCCGCCCTTGGGCCTGGGTCACACAAGCAGGAGAATAAGGACTCTACCACTTTAGAAGAAGAAGAGAAGAGATTGGATTCATACCCCGCCCTTCACTACCCGAAGGAGTCTCAGAGCGGCTCACAAACTCCTTTCCCTTCCCCTCCCCAC
>NW_015177127.1:53827-66307 GCF_001447785.1 Gekko japonicus
TCAGATTTAAATAACTGACAATTTGGTGCCAAGAATCGATTGCCTGAACGGGCTTTGTCCTCAAGCCAGCCCTGCACACGGTTGCAGTGACTGGTGGCGAGTTTGTAAGGGACCGCTTCCCGGCAGGGGCCCACCACATCCACCCACTGATGTCAGTGTGGGCTGCCAGGTCCCCCCTGGCCACTTGTGGGGGATGAGGGTGTGGGGTTGTCAGATCCAGGTTGGGAAACGTCTGGAGATTCAGGGATGAAGCCTGAGGAGGCCAAGTCTGGCTGTCTGAGGAATACGTTCACCCTTAGGCTTGTTACGTAGAAAAGAAATAGAAGTTCGTCGTTCTCAGAGAACTCCATACCAGATGGGGAAGGCAGAGTAAAGGCTTCTAGTTCGCTGTCTAAGGGTGTGGCCACACGGCAAGCTTATCCCCATTTGTTGCCACTATAGATTTGATCAGGAGTATTTTTTTCCGGCTTGGGATGATCACACATCCCTCCCCGAACCGCTTGCATTGCGTGACGAGGCTTGGGCGGCGCGGCTTGTGTTGTTGTTTTTTATTTTTAAAAAATGGCATTGCATATGTGCATATACACATTGTGGAGCTGCGGTGGATCAAGTGGTTAAGACGCTGAACTGCAGACTGTGGAAGGTCGGTAGTTCAGCAGTTCGAGACCTGAGTTGCCGCATGACGGAGTGAGCTCCCGTCTCTAGTTCCAGCTCCTGCCAACCTAGCAGTTCGAAAGCAAGAAATTGCAAGTAGATAAATAGGGACCACTTTGGTGGGAAGGTAACAGCGTTCCGTGCACCTTGGTGTTTAGTCATGCCGGCCACATGACCACGGAGAAGTCTTCGGACAGCGCTGGCTCTTCGGCTTGGAAACGGAGATGAGCACCGCAACCCTAGAGTCGGATTCGACTGGCTTTCGAGCAAGGGAACCTTTACCTTTATATACACATGGCCGAATCACCACTCTGACTGGGACTTGCCGTACTCCTTTGTTTTTGCAGGGCTCCCCCCCCCCCCGGCGACCTACAACCGAGTGCTGGGGTCTATATGTGCGCTTGAACATTTATACATTGAATTTATTCAGCGCAGGATTGCTCATGCGCACAACGTCGGAAGCTTGGGGTGGAGGAACATAGCGAGAAGGACGTTTAGACAACCTAATTGTGATCATTGTGAGAGATGGCTGTCCAGATTGGCGAAATTGCAGATTCAAAGCAACAATATCCGGAAAGTACTTGATTTTCCAGGTGTAGGAAAACTCGCTAGGGAACCGGGAGGATTGCGTGAGTGAGCCCACTTTGGTGCGGGAGACGGATGCGGGCGTCTGACCAGCAGTTTTAAATGGGAGAGGGAACAGCGGTGAAACCCGATCAAAATGACCGTGTGACCACGGCCTAAGCTAGGATGGAGAGAGATTGTAGAAAGCACGTCCAGCCTTCATGGTAGGCAACCGGGGATGTGTGTGTGTGGAGTGACCGGAAGGAAGGAGCCCCTGAGAGGAGCATTCTGGGACAAAGGGACAGCAGCAGGAGTGGGCGAAGGAAGGGTCAGAGAGCAGTCGAGGGTTGCCAAGTCCCCTCTGGCCACTGGTGGGGGCCGGGGAATTTACGGCTGCCAGCTCCAGGTTGGGAAACTCCTGGAGATTTGAGGATGGAGCCTGGGGAGGACAGGGACTTCAGTGGGGTACAACGCCACAGAGTCCGCCCTCCAAAGCATCCATTTTCTCCAGGGGAACTGATCTCTGTAGCCTGGATATGAGCTGTAATTCCAAGGGATCCCCAGGTCCCATCTGGTGGCTGACATCCCTATAGGGCACCTTATTTACCCCATATTAACCCTCTGCTAGGAGCTGCGGTGGCTCAAGTGGTTAAGACGCTGAACTGCAGGCTGTGGAAGGTCGGTAGTTCAGCAGTTCGAGACCCGAGTTGCCACATGACGGAGTGAGCTCCCGTCTCTAGTTCCAGCTCCTGCCAACCTAGCAGTTCGAAAGCAAGAAATTGCAAGTAGATAAATAGGTACCACTTCGGTGGGAAGGGAACAGCGTTCCATGCGCCTTGGTGTTTAGTCATGCCGGCCACATGACCACGGAAATGTCTTCGGACAGCGCTGGCTCTTCGGCTTTGAAACGGAGATGAGCACCGCAACCCTAGAGTCGGACTCGACTGGCTTTCGAGCAAGGGAAACCTTTACCTTTTAACCCTCTGCTGCCCTCCCCCGAGACACCAAAGTCTGTGCTAGCATTAAGTGACTTTGCACAGTCTGTTCCTTCCAACGGTTTTCAGTGTGGACCGACGCTCCCTCTAAGCTGTGGAGTCTTGTGAGCAAACATTCTGCTTTGTAGGCTACTGGCATTAAAGTTGTGAGCCAGCGATTTGGATGCTGCATCAATTAGTTTGCTCTGGAGCCCTCCTTCCTGAGCTAAGGCAAAAATGTGTGAGCCGGAGGCTAGAAAACTGTGAGCCGGCTCACACTAACTCAGCTTAGAGGGAACGCTGGGGCGGCCGTATGTCTCTCCAACTGCAGGCCGTGTGTTAAGCCTGTTTCTGGGCCGTACCCGTTTGGACTGCATGGAGGGCTTCACTTGGCTGAACGTCCTTCTGTTTTTTGTTTTTTTTTAAATCCCCACTTGTAGAAAACAAGATGTCGGAGGGGATCAGCATTCTAGCCCTAACATCTGGTTTTGTGTGTTTGGTGGGGTTGCCCTAGTCAAAGGCCAGAGAGTGCACCTTCCGAAGCGGCCATTTTCTCCAGGTGAACTGACTTCTGGTGCCTGGTGATCGGTTGTAATCCCAGGAGAGCCACCATGTGGAGGTTGGTAACCCTGCTGATTGGGGAAGGTGTCCACCCACCCCCTTTTAAAAAGGAGAGTCCAGGCATGTGGGCCTTCACTGAAGTTGTGCAGTCCAGCTACGGAGTTACTACCTCACC
Source organism: Gekko japonicus (assembly GCF_001447785.1). NCBI lineage: Eukaryota > Metazoa > Chordata > Lepidosauria > Squamata > Gekkonidae > Gekko > Gekko japonicus. Next base: position 56,756 of record NW_015177127.1, read on the forward strand.
TGCTCTGTGGGAGGACTAGGGTCTTATCTCGCAGTGAAAGGTACAGCCCGGGAGTCTGGCCTGCGCAGACAATCGGTGGCAGTAATCAGGGGTCGTTTTGTAGAAAAAAAGGCGCAGGAGCTCATTAGCATAACTCATTAGCATAACTTGTTTGCATATGCCCCACCCCCTGACATCACCGGAAGTGTGTCAGAAGGCAACACCCACCGCTCAGTCTCCACTGGACTGTTATGGATTCCTGGCTATGGGGGGGGGGGGACATGCAGATCTGTCCTCACAGAGGAGGGAGAGCTTATACCTGAATAAAACTGGGTCTTAAAGGTGCCACTGGACTGTTTTGGACCGGGGGTTCGGTGGGGGGGGGGCTCTGCAACTTACCTGGCTGCTTCTTGCTCTGACTGAGGAGCAGGGGGTGGGGCTTGTTGCATGTGCCCGCCCCCTGGGCTCTTTACTGCCGGAGCTCTGCTCCTGTGCGCTCCTGCAGGAAATGACCCCTGGCAGTAATTTTGGAGTGGCTCTCTTGATTAGGTCGGAGAACGCTGGCTCCTTTCCCACCAAAGAGGAAGTTTCCCATCTGGCAGGACAGCTGTGACGCACTCTGTCCCGTCACCCCAGGAGACCTCGGCTTAAAAATTATGACAGAATTGGATTTTTGGCTCCTGCCTCGCAATTTTCCTTTGGAGAAAAGGGCCCATTTGCCTGTTGACACTGATGGAAGTTTGTTTGTACCACTTAGGAGTAGAAAAGAACAAGTGTCCAGTAACACCTTTGTTGTTGTTGTTCAGTCGCACAGTCGAGTCCGACTCTTCGCGACCCCATGGACCAGATCACGCTAGGCCCTCCTGTCTTCCGCCGTCCTCTGAAGTTGGCTCAACTTCATGTTCATTGCATCTATGACACTGTCTAACCATCTCATCCTTTGCCGTCCCCGTCTTCTTTGACCTTCAATCTTTCCCAGCATCCGGGTCTTCTCCAGGGAGTGCTCCCTTCTCATTGGGTGGCCAAAGTATTTGAGCTTCAGTTTCATTATCTGGCCTTCCAGGGAACAGTCAGGGTTGATTTCTTTTAGGACTGACTGATTTGATCTCCTTGCAGTCCAAGGGACTCTCAAGAGTCTTCTCCCGCACCATAGTTCAAAAGAATCTATTCTTCGGCGCTCGGCCTTCCTTATAGTCCAACTCTCGCAGCCATACATGACTACTGGGAATACTATTGCTTTGACCATGCGGACTTTTGTTGGCAGGGTGATGTCTCTACTTTTTATCATGCTGTTTAGGTTTGCTATCGCCTTCCTCCCAAGGAGCAGGCGTCTTTTAATTTCATGGCTGCTGTCACTGTCTGCAGTGATCTGGGATCCCAGGAACGTGAAGACTAACAAAATTTGTGGCAGAGAAGGAGTTTGCGTGAGTCACTGTGAGGAGTGCATGCAAAATAAGTTCATCTCTGTACTGAGGAGTTTCCAGTCCAGTTCACACATTTTATAGGGTTGGCAGATCCGGGTTGGGAAATACCTGGAGATTTTGGGGGTGGAGCCTGAGGAAGGTGGGGCTTGGAGAGGGGAGGGACCTCAGTGAGGGTATAACACCAGAATGTAATCCCCCCTCTAAAGCAGCCATTGTCTGCAGGGGGACTGCTCTCTGTCATCTGGAGGTGTCATTCTGGGAGATCTCCAGGTCCCACCTGGAAGTTGGCATCCCTATGTGACATGCAGGATCCCTGAGGTGGTATAAGATACTGCACCCTTTCAGAGTGCATGTGGTGGATTCCAGTTCTGAGTGCATAAAAGTCTTCAAGCAAGCAGGAAACTACCATAGGAGGGAGAGAGGTTGGAGCATCTCCCATGTATACTATGCAGGATCAGGACAAAGGTCCATCAGATCCAGCCTCCTGGTTCTCAGGCATTGCCAGAAAGCCCACAAGCCCAGTATGAGCCCTGTCCCAGGGCCTGCAGTCCATTTGCCTTTAGGTCCTGCCATCTCATTCTCATGCATGTGAACCAGGCCTAAATTGGGGCAGACACAGGGGAGGGGAGGAAATAGGGCAGGGCGACCCTAGATTTGGGCTTGAAAGAGCTTTGCAGAGAGGGGGCTGAAGGGACCAGTGGTCGGTGTAGTAGGGCACATGGGGAAGACTCCATGGGTGCGTTCAGACGGGGCAGTTTATGCCGGCAGAAACGCGATCAGACTTACCTCCATTTTGCGGATCCCTCCGGTGTACGCCCGCTCACATGCTGCGGGCGTCGGCGAGTTTTTGTTTTTTAAACACAGTTTGAGCATGTGCATAGGCAGCCATTCACAGAATGGCGATCTTTGTGCATGCTCAAACCCCCCCCCCATTACATTTAAACTTTAAAGGTAAGGACTTACCTTTAAAGTTTAAAGCCCAACCTGGCCTCCCTTAAGTCCCGGACTCCTCCGGGAAGTTAAACTAAGGGCTTTTTCTTTTTTTAAAAAACAAACGCTCAGGGCGAAGCTTCGCCCGAGCGCATATCGCCTAGTTTTTTAAAAAATGGCGGGGGAAAGCCGGAAGCCTCAGGCTTCCGACGGAAATGGCTGTGGAATGGTGGAGACCGATCAGACGCCGGGGTACACCGTTTACAACCGTTGCACTCAGTATACCACCACTTGGGACCTGGTGGCAGAGTGCAACGGTGTAAAGGGCTTTACACCGGTTAGGGACAGGAGGCAGATGTGCCCCGTCTGAACGCCGGTGAGTACAACGGTTGGAACCGGCACCCTAACCGATATAAAGCCCCCGTCTGAACGCACCCCATGACTAGTGGGAGTTGCCAGGTAGCCCTGTCATAGGTTTGGAATGTGGAGGGGTGCCCTCCCGTTTTCTGTCTCAGCTCTCCCTGGCTCACCAACTGTTTGCTGTCTTATGCTTGACCTTGTAGATGCTCCAGCTGCAGTTTTTCTCGGCTGGGAAAGTTAACGGCTTTTGCTTTGCCTGCTTGTTTTGCCCACGGGCCCAAGATGTATCCATTGGCTCATGCTTACAGAGGGGATGTTTGATTCTAGTATAAGTTAGAGGCCCTAGTATTGGCGGCCATTCCTGACACAAGCTGTACACATGTCTCTAGTACTGGATTTAACCAATAAACAGTTATCTTCTCATGAAGCCCTTTGTTGAGTAACTTGACTAAGGACCCTAAGGACCCTAGTGGTGCGAACTCCAGGTTCGGAAATTCATGGAGATTTGGGGGCAAAGCCTGGGAAAGGGAGGGTTTAGGAGGGGTGGGACCTCAGCAGAGTGTAATACCATGGAGTCCACCCTCCAAAGCAGCCATTTCTTCCAGGGGAATCTGTTGCCTGGAGATCAGTTGTGATTCCAGGAGATCTCCGGCCACCAAGTGGAGGTTGGCAGCCCTAATTGAACTGCCATAGCTCCCGATTAGTATAATTGCTCTGCTGGATTTTGGGTTTTGCGTTCTAAACCGGGCAGTTTCTCTCTCCCCCCCCCCTTTTCCTTCCCTTTCCCTTAATGTCTGTGTGCATATCGTTGCGGCAGATATGTCCTGGGACTCTGTCCCACAATGCAACAGCATGGGTGTTGCCATGGCGCTGGGAGCATTGAGGTGATCTGTGTGGAAATGGGCTTCCGCATCCCCCTCAAGGGACCGGTTTTGGGGGTTTATTTTTTGCTTGGCAGGGTCTGAAAAACTCTGAGCAGGCCTCAAAGCCTATCCTCATTTCCATGGCAACAGAGCAGGGATTTCTGAAGTTTGGCAGCCATGTTCAGCAGGAGAACGCCGGAGGAGAGGGCGCCGCGTTTGGCTTGGGCTCGGCTTGCAATTTGCCTCCCCGTTTGCCCTGAATGTGGCCGTGGAGGTCACGCCAGCAAAATGACCGGGTTCCTTCAGTGGTGAAAGAGGCGCAGTCTTTGTTTGGCCACGAGTAACCTGTGAAGCACCATGCGCCAGTTCCATTATGCCTGGGGGTGGGGTTTGTGGCATTCTTTACATCCCTCCGACATATTGAAGTGAAAAGAGAAAGGGACATATTTGCAACCCCCTCATTTTCGTGCCAAGATTCAAGGACTCCCCCCCTCCCAGTCATCACCTATCGCGGGAAGCTCTGCTCTGCCTCCGATGGGCGGCATTAATTTACTCTGGCATAGCCCGCCCTCCACTGCCTGAAAAGCTAAGAGGTTTTTGTTCCTAAAGGAAACAGAACAGTCTTTAATTATGACGAACGCAACAGTTCAAAATGTACTTCTGCGGCTGCAAAGTAGCAGGCGGCTCACTGCGTGACACCTGAATATTCGTGTGCATAGAATCATAGATTTGGAATGGAACCCCCCAGGGTCATCTAGTCCAACCCCCTGCACAGTGCAGGAAATTCACAAATACCTTCCCCCCCACACCCCCAGTGACCCCTGCTCCATGCCCAGAAGATGGCAAAAAAAACCCCTCTCCAGGATCCCTGGCCAAACTGGCCTGGAGAAGAATCGCTTCCTTGACCCCAAAGTGGCGATCGGCATTTCCCTGGGCATGTAAGAAAGGGCAGTGAGAACGAAGCACTGATGCCACCCTTCCAAAACCCCCCCCCCTCATGATCTGCCTACGTTCACAAAATTACCTTTGCTTTTAGATGGCCATTGACAGGGGTCATTTTGTAGAAAAAGAGGTGCAGGAGCTCATTAGCATAACTCATTAGCATAACTTATTTGCATATGCCACACCCCCTGACATTACCAGAAGTGTGTCAGAAGGCAACACCCACTGCTCAGCCTCCACTGGACTGTTTTGGATTGCTAACTACTGGGGAGGGGGAATGTGCAGATCAGTCCTCACAGAGGAGGGAGAGCTTGTACCTGAATAAAACCTGGTCTTAAAGGTGCCACTGGACTGTTTTGGACCAGGGGACTGGGGGGGGGGGCTCTGCAGCTTACCTGGCTGCTTCTTGCTCTGACTGAGGGCTGCTGGGAGCAGGGGGTGGGGCTTGTTGCCTGTGCCCGCCCCTGGGCTCTTTGCTGCCGGAGCTCCGCTCCTGTGCGCTCCTGCAGGAAATGACCCCTGGGCATTGAGCCTCTGTTCAAAAACCTCCAAAGGAGGAGAGCCCACCATCTCCTGAGGAAGCATGCATTTAGGGGCCTTGGCACCAAGTGAGAGATGCATCTTGCACAGACCCCCCCCCTCTCCAGATTTTCCTGCCAAAGAGCAGGGGAAGGGGCCAAAACCCTGATGAATGGCATCCCACACCAACAACATTTTAGAGGGGATCCCACGAAGGCAAAAACAGGGACGTGCATTTATGAGGGGCTAGAAATAAAAGGCTGAAAAGAGGCAGTTATGATTTTTTGTCTCAGTAAATAAATGTTGTCTCAAAGATGGTGCTCCTGATTTCATGTCCATTAAAGAGTTTAAGGATGATGTCTTCACACCAGCTCTGTGAAGCAGGTGAGACTGAGGCTACCTAAGAGCTCAGAGCTTTGTGTCTAAGCAGAACCTACATCACCGCAGTCAAAGTCCAATGCTCTGACTGGCTTCGTACCTCAAGCAGTGCCAGGGTTTAATTAAATTCCGGTGGGTAGCCGTGTTGGTCTGAAGCAGCAGAACAAAGTTTGAGTCCAGTGGCACCCTTTTTTTAAAAAAAATTGTTTTTATTCTTTTACTTAAAAGTACACATAAATACAGAAGGGGGAAGTGACAGTTTAATAATGAAAGAACAAGTACAATTGGCACCCTTAAGAACAACAAAGTTGAATTCTGGGTATAAGCTTTCGTGTGCTTGCATCAGGGGTCATTTCGTAGAAAAAGAGCTAGGGGAACTCATTAGCATAACTCATTAGCATATGCCACACCCCCTGACATCACCGGAAGTGTGTCATAAGGCCACACACCCTGCCCCCAATGGTCCCGGCCGTCGCCACCGGCCTTGCAGCTCCACTGCTGAGCCCCATGAGGGGCCCGGCGGTGGACCTGCAAAGCCGGCGGGAGTGCAAGGAAGCCCCGCGAAAGCAACTTACCCTCCCTCTTCTCCTGCCTCCTCCTGGCTGAATGAGGGCCGGAAGCGGGGCGGCCGGAAGCAGGGGGCCGGGCTTCGTCATGTGCCCCACCCCCCGTACCTCACCCGGGGGAACTGCGATCCCCCGCGATCCCCCCGAAATTACCGCTGGCTTGCATGAAAGCTTATATCCAGGATTAAATTTTGTTGGCTTTAAAGGTGCCACTGGACTCAAATTTTATTCTAGGGTTTAATTAAGCTGAGTTAGTGTGATCATCTGAATGCAGGTCAGTCCATGATTAAGGAATGTCATAGCAGAATCTGAAGCCTTGGTTTGAGGTGGATTTATTTATCATATTAAGTATGCTTTTGCATGACATTCAAATAAGGGTATCCTGGCTGATATCCTGATGAAGGGGGCTCAAACTCTCAAAAGCTTTAAAAGGTTAAAGGTTTCCCTTGCTCGAAAGCTAGTTGAATATGACGCTAGGGTGCGGTGCTCATCTCCGTTTCCGAGCTGAAGAGCCAGCGCTGTCCGAAGACGTCTCCGCGGTCATGTGGCCGGCATGACTAAACCATCCCACCGAAGTGGTACCTATTTATCTACTTGCAATTTCTTGCTTTCGAACTGCTAGGTTGGCAGGAGCTGGAACCAGAGACGGGAGCTCACTCCGTCATGCGGCACACTTGGGTCTCGAACTGCCGATCTACAGATCTTCTGGTCTGCAGCTCAGCGTCTTAACCTCTGAGCCACCGTGGTCCCTCGAAAGCTAATGCCCCCTAAACTCTAGCTGCTGTACTGCAGGCCAGCACAGCTACCCTCTGAAGGCGACTCAATCCTGGCTCCTTTTCCAGTGCCGTCCTTGTCAAAATGCTGATCAGGAGATGGAAACAGCATTTCTCAAGGTAAATCATTATTGTGAACTGAATCCAGGTTTCACAAACAAATGATTTTGCCTTGTGTCTGAATCAAGCTTCTGTTTTCAGGGGTCCCCAGTCCTTTTGACCCCGTGGGCACCTTGGGGGTTTTGACGCAGGTGGGTGGACGCAACAAAATGGCCGCTGCAGGAGGTAGAGCCAAGCACACAGAGGAAGCCCAACTACAGGGGAGAAGAGAGGTAATTTAATAAATACACAGGGAGAGAGAATAAAACACTGGTAGCAGCTGCTGCTGAAAAAAAACAACATTATTTTAATAGGCATGGCAAATTGGATCTTCAGTGGCCAGTCAGAAGCCCTTCTGGTTAAGAGCCCCACCTGGCCCTAAAAACATTTGGTGAGCAGTGTTCCCTCTAAGCTGAGTTAGCGTGAGCCAGCTCACAGATTTTTAGCCTCTGGCTCACACATTTTTCTCTTAGCTCAGGAAGGAGGGCTCCAGAGCAAACTAATCTGTGCAGCAGCCAGATCGCTCGCTCACTACTTTAATGCCAGTAGCTCACAAAGTAGAACTTTTTGCTCACAGGATTCCGTAGCTTAGAGGGAACATTGTTGGTGCGTGCAAAAAAAGGTGTTGTAAAAACCATGTCACTCATGGACACAAAGTTAGGGACCCTTGCTCTTTTTACTATACAGTGTACTCATTAGGATGAATCTTGAAGCAGGCAGTATTCTCACGGGGTCCTTCTTTAAAGACGGGTACAAAAGCCTTCTTGCTCCGTCCACATCATCCAGAACCAGACTGAAGATGCAGCAGCTGTGGACAGTAGAAATCTGAAAACGAACCAGCAGGTTCTCCAGCCTGTTTCTGTTAGTGAGCAGCTGAGTTTCTTCTCTACACAACTTGAAGTCTCTGAGCAGCTGGAGGCTGGAGTTCTACAATAGGAAACCAGGCAGCGTTCCAGCAAGAGGCCCGAGCTTGGGAGAAGCATATTTGACACCATCGCATTAAGGGGGTCAGTGGAGGGCCTTTGCGTGATCTGGCGTGTGTCCATCAAAATAGCAGAGAGCTTTCCGGGGATCCTGACCTGCTTTCATCCTTAAGGCCCTCTCCCTTCCCCGTTTTTCCTTCCTTTTGCAGGAGACATTGGGCAGAGGGAAACAGGCCAATATGGGGATAAAGAAAGGAGATAGACATTTGAAAGGGAACTTTTCTGCTTTGATGCCCATCTCTGCGGTCAACATGGAACCTACACAAGTCTATTGAGGTGGGGGCAGCTGCGCAGTGGCTTCCCAGGCATGCGAGAGAATGGATTTAGGGTCGGGGTGTCTAGGGATGGGCATGAACCGGCACACGAACTAAAGTTCATCATGAACTTTGGCCGGTTTGTGATTCGCGAAGTGATGTTTGCAAACTAAAGAGCCACCAGGAACTTCCATGAATTCTAAGGCAATTTACGGCCCTTTGTGGTGGTTTGTGAAGAGCAGAAACCGTGTTTAAGTGGCTCTAAGCTATTTAGCCCCCTGCTTTCTGCTCCCCACCGCTTTGAACCATTTAAACCCTGCTTTCTGCTCCTTGCCAAAAGCAGGGTCATGACCTTATACAAACTGGTTCGGTTCGCAAGCCAACATATCAGTTCATGGTTTGATTCGTGGTTCAGCCGTGAACCATGATCTGAACTGCAAAAATGCGGTTTGTGCTCATCCCTAGGGGTGTTTCAGCCCAGGGGTACCTTGGGAATTCTGACATAGGGTGGTGGGCGAAATCACAAAATGGTTGCCACAGGACGTGGAGGCAGCCACAAGATGGCTGCCACAGGAGGCAGAGTCAGAAAAACAGAGGAAGCTGAGGTGTCGGGGAAAAGGGGAGTAATTTTAAAAAAGGCAATGGAAAAGAGGAGCGGAAGAGAATAAAACCACTGCTGTGGTGCCAGCTGCTACTGAAACAATGTTATTTTAATCTGCCCAGCCAATGGGCTCTCCAGCGACCAACCAGAAGCTCTCTTGAGCAAGTGCCCAACCTGGCTCCAGCCACTTTCTGAAAACACTTGAAGGGCGCCATGTTGGGTGTCCTTGAGTTACACAGCTCTTGGGTGTGAGACAGCATGTTGGCACCAATGTCCTCACGTGTAACGTCTAATTTGGGATTTCCAGCAGGACTCCAGTTCTTCTAACTAGAACAATTCAGGGCTTTTTTTGTAGAAAAAGTGCAGCAGGAACTCATTATCATAATAGGCCACACCCAAGAGCAGGAACTCATTAGCATATTAGGCAACAGCCTTGACAGCACAGCTCATTAGCATATTAGGCCACACCCCCATGTTACCAGAAGTGTGCTCATCCAGCCACACCCACCTTTTGCTTCTTATTCTGTTTACCTTGTTTGTTGTCCAAACCCAGAGCTTTTTTTGTAGCAGGAACTCCTTTGCATGTTAGGCCACACACCCCTAATGTAGCCAATCCTAATGAGTTTCTGCTGTTGGGTGTGGCCTATTATGCTAACGAGTTCCTGCTGGGTGTGGCCAACTCAGGAGCCAGCCAGAACTCCGTTCCTGTGCGTTCCTGCCCAAAAATAGCCCTGGAACAATTTAACCCATGGCTTGGATGCTATTAGAAAGCAGGGTTTTTTCCTGCTTCCCCACAGCATCAGTGTGCTGTTGTGCACCTTTTGGAGTTTCCTGTCTTCCTGTGATCTTTCCCATACCCACATGGCCTGCAGTGTTTTGGG
>NW_015177127.1:66465-66646 GCF_001447785.1 Gekko japonicus
ATAATTATGGCAACTTTACAACATTATTGTGTTCTCTGAATCCCCAGCTTTCCTGGTTTTTTAAAAGTAAGCCTATAGCCACTTTTGTCGCAAGATGTGCCTTTCCCCATCTATCTCCACAGTGAAAAGGGCTAGAGACTTTTTAAAAAAAATGGAAGCTGGACATTTGGAGAATCTGATA
>NW_015177127.1:67688-73449 GCF_001447785.1 Gekko japonicus
GACAGCACCAATGTCCTCACGTGTAATGTCTAATTTGGGATTTCCAGCAGGACTCCAGTGCTTTGCCGGGGTTCTTCTAACTAGAACAATTTAACCCATGGCTTGGATGTTATTAGAAAGCAGGGGGTTTTTCTGCTTCCCCACAGCATCAGTGTGCTGTTGTGCACCTTTTGGAGTTTCTTGTCTTCCTGTGTTGTTTCCCATACAAAAGAGTGCACCAAAGGCCAGATGGCCCCCACGTTGAAGGAGAAGTCCAGGTCTTCTCAGTCCTGTCTGCATCTGCACCCTTGTCAGTTCTCTCTTCCTGCCACAGGCGGCCTTTTATAAAAAAGAAAAATCTGCAATTGATATATAATTATGGCAACTTTACAACATTATTGTGTTCTCTGAATCCCCAGCTTTCCTGGTTTTTTTAAAGTAAGCCTATAGCCACTCGCAAGATGTGCCTTTCCCCATCTATCTCCACAGTGAAAAGGGCTAGAGACTTTTTAAAAAAATGGAAGCTGGACATTTGGAGAATCTGATAGTTATAATGTTAAATCATGATATGTTAAAATCATCAATTGCCAACAAAAGAATGAGCCCCGTACTGTGTGTGTGTGGGGGGGTTGATGCAGAAAACAGGCTGGGAGAATGAAAGGAAATCTGCCATGTGAATTGGCAGAGGTGATGGAACCCACATCAGCGCATCCTCATATGGAAAACACGTAGGAAGACTTGAACAAATTTTTCTGAGCTGTAGTCACTGCAGAATAAATTATGCACAGTAGGAGAAGTTATGCAGATTTGCTCAGAGAAACATCACCCTCGCCGGCCCTGTGTGGATGATGAAAACTGAAAGTTGGGCGCCCGTAGTCAAGGAAGAGGCCTCTGTGCACTTGGGGGAATCCCCCAGGCGTGCAGGAAAACGTAACCTTGCGACTTAACAAAATAAAACAAAAGCCTCAAAAGCAACCCGAGGGGGACCGAACATGCTCTAGTAAGGCAGGGCTTTTTTTTTTCTGAGAAAAGAGGTGCCGGAATTCTCAAGAGGGAAATGAAAATTTCAACCTGTATACTGCAAACTCATGAACTTCCAGACATTTTTAAAAGGATTTTGTCGAAGAGGTTCCGGAACTCTGTTCCGGTGCGTTCCCACGGAAAAAAGCCCTGCTAGTAGGGCGGAATTGTGACAGCAGCTGAGAGTCAGGTAAAGGAGGAGAGTGCGTGGGAGAAGAGAACTTGGGAAATCCTGGAGGGGGAGCTCTCCGGTAGAGTGGAGTTTCCAAATTGTCCCCCCCCCTTTCTCCCTTCCTCCCCAAATGATTCCTCCCAGGGTCCCAGATTGGATTTATTTAGTAAAGTGACATTTTTTTAAAAAGCCACTTAAATGTTAAATGTCGCCCTGGATAGCCCAGGCAAGCCCGCTCTAGTCAGATCTCGGAAGCTGAGCAGAGTCAGCTCTGGCAAGTCCTTGGATGGGAGACCTCCTTGGAATACCAGAGACTGGAGGCGGGGGCAGGCTTTATTCAGCCCCCTCTCTGAATATCCTCCAGGCTTCCTGTAGGGGTCGGGCACCAGAGGTCGCCATGACTCCCAGGTCCACACACAGTCAGTCACCAGAGATCACTATGACTTCTAGGTGCGCACACACTCACATGCACATCTGGAAAATACAAAAAATGCAAAAAAAAGAGAGGCTAAATGTAAAAAAAGTTGATTCCTTTGAAATGTGGTGTTGGAGAATATTAGGGATACCGTGGACCGCCACAAAGGCAAATAAATGGGTTCTGGATCAGATCGAGCCCGAACTCTCTCTAGAAGCTAAAAGCCTAAAGTGTACTTTACACTTTAAAGCCTAAAGACTGTATTTTGGTCACCTTATGAGAAGACAGGGGTCATTTCCTGCAGGGGCGCACAGGAGCAGAGCTCCGGCAGTAAAGAGCCCAGGGGGCGGGCACATGCAACAAGCCCCACCCCCTGCTCCCAGCAGCCCTCAGTCAGAGCAAGAAGCAGCCAGGTAAGCTGCAGAGCCCCCCCTCCCCCGGCCCAAAACAGTCCAGTGGCACCTTTAAGATCAGGTTTTATTCAGGTACAAGCTCTCCCTCCTCTGCGAGGACAGATCTGCACGTCCCCCGTCCCCCCCAATAGCTAGCAATCCAAAACAGTCCAGTGGAGCCTGAGCGGTGGGTGTTGCCTTCTGACACACTTCCGGTGAAGTCAGGGGGTGTGGCATATGCAAATGAGTTATGCTAATGAGCTCCTGCACCTCTTTTTCTACAAAATGACCCCTGTGAGCAGGGCCGTCCCCAGCTTATCTTGCACCCTAGGCAAGGATCCCTTCTGGCGCCCCCCCTGTGCGCCCACCAACAGCCAAGTTGATAACCAGAGGGCGCGAGGAGAGTCACCAGGCTCCCCCCTCGTCAGGGCGCCTGGAGAAGAGGAAGACCGGCAGGGCGCTCACAAGCCGTCGCTCCCCCAGCCCTGCTGCTGCTGCTACTGCAGCTTCCAGTCCCCTGCCGCGAGGAAGAGGAGGAGAAGCGCTTTGCTGGGAAGTTGAGGGGGCAGGCAGGGAGAAGTTAGCCGGTCAAAGAAGCGGCGGGGGTGGCAGCCAGCCAGTCAGCGGCGGTTGTGGCAGCCACCCAGTCAGGGAGATGCAGGGCTTTTGGCGGGGGGGGGGTTTTGGACGGTGGGTGGGTGCAGTTTGGCGCCCTAAGGGCCAGCGCGCTCTAGGCGAATGCCTAGTTTGCCTAGTGAGCGAGCCGGCCCTGCCTGTGAGAAGACAAGAGTCACTGGGAAAGCCAGTAATGCTAGGAAAACTGGACGGCAGCAGGAAAAGAGGAAGACCCAAGGTGAGAGAGACTCAGTCAAGGAATCCACTGCCACCCTCCGTTTGCAAGACCTGAGCAAGGCTGTTAATGATGGGGCATTTTGGAGGACCTTAATTCACAGGTTCGCCATAAGTCGGAAGCAACCCGATGGCACTGGGCAGACAACCCAGGCGCAAATGTTAAATTAAAACACTAACTGAGACAGGCCGCTGAGTCCAGCTTTCATCGTTGCCGACTTCGGGGTGGCTGGGAACCGAATCTTATTTTGCGTGTTAGCTAGAAGATGCTTGATTTGTCTTGGGGGGACGAGGAAGAAGAGGAAGAGGAGATTGGATTTATACCCCGCCCTTCACTACCCGAAGGAGTCTCAGAGCGGCCTGGAATGTCCTTTCCCCTCCCCACAACAGACACCCTGTGAGGTGGGTGGGGCTGAGAGAGCTCCGACAGAAACTGCTCTTTTTTCAAGGACAGCTCTTATCAGAGCTACGGCTTGCCCAAGGTCATCCAGCAGGTGCAAGTGGAGGAGTGGGGAATCAAACCCGGTTCTCCCAGATTAGAGTCCGCGCACTTCACCATTACTCCAAACTGACTCTGGAGGAGGGGTTTGCAGTCCTCTGGGCTGACGACCCTGTCAGCCGCCCCCCAAGCAGCCTGCTCATGCACCGTGCGCCTCTGACACTCCAAGGTGCGTGCTGTTGAGGTAAACAGGCCGGTTGCTAGGCTTCCCGGCCCCTCCCTTGGCTGACTCCACGCTGCAGGTCACGGGGGAGGGACACGGAGAGCACTGCTTCATCAAGGTGAGGCCTTTTGGTTGGGCAGCCGGAGCTCCGGGCCGGAGCAGGCGGGGAAGAACGGTTACTCATTGTTTTGGAAGGAGCAGTCATGAAGAATGTGTCTGAGTTTCCTCGCGGGCGGAAAATATTCCTGGCCAGGGCCAGAGCGGCCCCTTGGAGAAGGCCGTCCCTTTCGAGAAATGCCCTCCTCGTGGCGGGAGAGGAGCCCCCGGTGTCCGTGATGCTGCTGAGGAGGCACCCAGGAGGCCGGAGAAAGGTCAGATTTTGCAGCTGGGGTGTGTGGGGGGTGGGGATTTGACAGCTCCAGATGTTCTGTGGGCCACGGGTTCCAGTTCCCGTGCTGCCTGAACTTCTCACAGTTTGACCCTTTGGACTGCCACAGCCAGCGGGAGTGCAAGAAACTGCTTGAAGGGCTGTTGCCGAAGCGTGAGCTTTTCCTTGGAAGCGAGGGAGAAACGGGCCCGTCCTGCTTTTCAGGAAATCCCCTGAACTCTTCCCCATGCAGGTCCAGGCAAGTGGGCTGAGCACCTGGGGCAGGATCCTGCCCTCTGTCCTTTCAGAGCCCGTCTCTCACGATGTAGAGGCAGCAAAGAGGGTGGCGGTGAGACCGAGGGCTCAGAGTCAGGAACCGCTGGCAACTGGGCAGGTGGCTCAAGTCCGGTCAGTCATCATGCAGGTGTGGTCGAGGGACCCTTCTGCAAGGGTTTTCCCCAGTTCCGGCTCAACAGGATGGGCACACGAAGGATGTATCTGAGCGGCTAGTGTGGCAGCAGTTAGGGTGTGTGTGTGTGTAGGGGGGAAGGGTTGAGGTTTTCCAATGTTCCCTCTAAGCTGTGGAGTCTCGTGAGCAAAAATTCTAGTCTGTGAGCTACTGGCATTAAAGTTGTGAGCGAGCGATTTGGCTGCTGCAGAAATTAGCTTTCTCTGGAGCCATCCTTCCTGAGCGAAGACAAAAATGTGTGAGCCGGAGGCTAAAAAACTGTGAGCTAGCTCACCCTAACGCAGCTAAGAGGTAACAGTGGTTTTGACTCTGTTCCTTTCCACATTTGCCCGCCACTGCGGATTTTCTCAGTGTCCAAGTCAAGGCAATTTAAGTCCAGGGAAAAATAGCATCCAAATAATGCGGGGCAACAGCAGGCTGAAACTGGGCTGACCACCGAAGGGAGGGAGCGTAATGCAGAATGGGGGGGAAATAAAAAGAATAAAAGAATTAAAAGAAGGTTGAATTCGATTTTAGTGCGGAATTGCTTAGAGGACACTGTGGTGAACATGGATTAAAAGGAGAGTGCAGAAGGGGCCTTAAATTGCCTCGACTCGAAAACAGAAAATCTGGAGTGGCAGGAAGATGTGGAAAGGACATAAATGGACGGGACCTCCATTAAAAAGAAGGTTGGATTCGATTTTAGTGCAGAATTGCTTGGAGGACACCGTGGTGAACATGGATTAAAAGGGGAGTGCCGAAAGGGCCCCTCTTCCCTTTCTCGGGATGGTTCTCCGGCAAAGGGAATTGCTCCAGTGTGTGGGTGGGAGAGCAGCGACTCTTCTCCTGCTACGACTCGGAGCATAGCAGCTTGGGAAAGGCGGCTGTGAAGGCGCTGGTCGTCCGTTGCTGAGCTGGGACCCCCAGATGGGTCACACGCTGACCTAAAGTGGGTTGCATCAGTGGGAGCAACTGAACTTTTTTTGGTTTCTTTTAAAGAAGGGAGGGGGGAGTGCCCGGGACTGAAAGCCAAAGAGGGCAGAGATCCGTTCCGTTTGGTGCCTGCACAGAAGATCTTGGGGCACCCCCCAACTGCCTGAGGCGCCAGACTTTCCCCTTCTCTGAAGAAGTGTGCTTTGCACACGAAAGCTTATGCCCAGAATAAAATTTTGTTGGTCTTAAAAGTGCCACCGGACTTGAACTTTGTTCTGGTGCTTTAGACCACCGCGGCTACCCACCTGGATCTCCCCTTCTCTGTGCAGTTGCTCCGAATCACTGCCCTCCTTTACATCTCCTCACATGCAAGGAGAAGATGGAGGTGGTCATCTACCATAAATCATCTGGAGTTAGGCCCCTGATGCATTTTGAGAGTACTTTAAAGGGCATCCTTGGGGCATTCTGTGTTCCTCTGCTTCGTGAGTGTAAAAACGGGGAAATGGTGGCGATCGGAATTGGTG
>NW_015177127.1:74402-98841 GCF_001447785.1 Gekko japonicus
GGGGAAATGGTGGCGATCGGAATTGGTGCGTTTGGTACGTTTGGATAGCTGCGTTAACCGTAGGTCAGCAGTAATGAAAGTATTTATTCAGCAGCCCCCTTTCTTTGTAAATGTTGATAACAGCTGATTCCACTGATTTGTTGTCGTAATAGTAGTCTGCAGGAGGTGCTCGGGGATTTGTTTTCTGACCCAGCGCTCAAAGTCCTGGCCCAAGGAATTTGTAATTTTAAATTTCAATGGGTAGGGGAACAGACAGAAAGGGAAGGGAGAGGCCGGGTTTCCATGGAGCAAGGGTTGCCAGCACCGGGTTGGGAAATACCCGGAGATTTTGAGGGGTGGAGCTTGGGGAGGGCGGTGTTTGGGGAGGGGAGGGACTTCATCCTCCAAAGCTGCCATTTTCTCCAATTCAGTTTGTACTTGTACTCAGGGGTCATTTCCTGCAGGAGCGCACAGGAGCGGAGCTCCGGCAGTAAAAAGCCCAGGGGGCGGGCACATGCAACAAGCCCCACCCCCCGCTCCCAGCAGCCCTCAGTCAGAGCAAGAAGCAGCCAGGTAAGTTGCAGAGCTCCCCCTGGTCCAAAACAGTCCAGTGGCACCTTTAAGACCAAGTTTTATTCAGGTACAAGCTCTCCCTCCTCTGCGAGGACAGATCTGCACGCCCCCCCCCAATAGCTAGCGATCCAAAACAGTCCAGTGGAGCCTGAGCGGTGGGGGTTGCCTTCTGACACACTTCCGGTGATGTCAGGGGGGGTGGCATATGCAAATATGTTATGCTAATGAGTTATGCTAATGAGCTCCTGCACCTCTTTTTCTACGAAATGACCCCTGCTTGTACTGCATCTTTAAAGAATAGTTAATAAGAGGGTTTTTGTAATTTCAACAAGAATATTGGGTAGATGCCTTAAAAATTACAGTGTTTCCCAGATATAGTATCTCACACCCACTGTATAGCGATGTTTTGTTATACCACCTGGAGGTGGGCAACCCTAAACGGAGTGCTCTTTGTGTGTTGGGTCGGGGGAAGGGTCTCTGTCGTCCTCGTGTGAGCCCCCTGGAGGTTGTCATTCCAGATATGAAGACAGCCAAGAGTTATTGACAGAGAGCAGCTGTCCCACGAGTAAGTGGCTGAGCTGAGATGTGAGTCCATATCTGTGAGGTCTGAGGAACCAGAATCTGGACTTTTGACTGTTACTTCTTACAATTCATTTTGTGACGTGGCCTTCTAGGGTTTCCAGATCTCCCCCGGCCACCAGCAGGGGATGGAGGTAGGGTTGCCAGATCCAGGTTGGGAAACTCCTGGGAGTTGGGGGAGGACAGAGATGGTGGTGTTTTTAATGCTTGGTATCAAATTAAGGAGGCAGCATGGTTTCAAACAGAAGCACCGTTCTTTCCCTGTGAGTACAGTGGGTACAACTTTCTTTCTCCCTGTTCCTACCCATACCAAGTCCTGGAGCGGACTCGGGCAGTCGAAAACACTGACTTGGGCCAAAGGAACAGAGTCGTCAAAGCACCACAGTCGTCTACAGTGCCACAGAGTCCACCTTCCAGGCAAGCTGATCTCTGTTGTCTGGAGATGAGCCGTAATTCTGGGGGGTCCCCAGGTCCCACCTGGAGGCTGGCCTCCCTCTGGCCTTGACCAAGCTATTTTCTCTTTAGCCTCAGTTCTGTGTCTGTAAAATGGGCACTGTAAGGACCTAGCTCATAGAGTTCAATAAACAAACAAAGTGAGAGACATGTTCCCTCTAAGCTGTGAAGCCTTGTGAGCAAAAATTCTACTTTGTGAGCTGCTGGCATTAAAGTTGTGAGCGAGCGACTTGGCTACTGCATAAATTAGTTTGCTCTGGAGCCATCCTTCCTGAGCGAAGACAGAAAGGCGTGAGCCGGAGGTTAAAAATCTGTGAGCCGGCTCACACTAACTCAGCTTAGAGGGAACACTGGAGACAAGTACAATCCACCATTCTGTGTCTAACATTGGCCTGTCAGATGTCCCTGGGAAAGGACAGGATGGGGTGTTGAGGCCATGTCTGCTGTTTATACTTTAATGCTGCTCATCCCTGTGAATATGTCTAAAACGTTACTACCCCACCTGCTCACACATTCCTGTTTGAGTCACTTGTGGACTACAGGAAACTAATCGTTACACTTCCGTGTCTAGTCACCCAGTGAAGTGTCCCTGTTCGCCCCAAGCAAATGGTGATTTTAAAGCTCGGAGCCAAGGAGGGGACAGGACACACTTATTTCTGGCAGAGGAAGGAAGGTATGGGAAATCAAGGAATGGAGTTGGAAGAGCAGAGAATAGAGAGACCTGTGTAGCTGCACTTAAATAGGAGAGGCCTGGGTTCAAATGTTGCATTTCTCTGGGAACCACAGTATAGGTTTGAGCAAGTTTCCAGCTCTCGGTCTCCCCCGCCCCATCCGCAAAACTGAGAATAACAGAGAATGGTTTCATGAATAAGCAAGAAAAATTATCAAATGCACTGGGTGTTTTTTTAAAGAAAATCACAGAAAATTATTAAACAGCTCACATGATACTCTTTGGTAGTGGGATAATGTGGATGTGGAGGAATTACTGAAGGCACAGAGTTTGTCATTTCATTTCTTTACTCAAAGAGTAATTAAATTGTGGAATTCACTGTCAGGTGGCCGGGAGTGTAAATGCCTTTGAGAGGGGATTAGACAGATGTTTGGAGGAGAGGTCCATCAAATGGCTACTAGCCGTGGTGACTAAGGGGAACCTCCATCGTCAGAGGCAGTAATACTAGAGCTAGGAGGCAGCAGCGGGGAAGGTTTTGGTCTCGGTGCCGTGTCTGCTGGCCATCCAGGATAACTGACTGGCCTCTGTGTGAAAGAGCAGACGATACTGGTCTGATCCAGCAGGAGTCTTCTTATGTAATGTCCACGTAGACATGATGTTTTGCTTCAGTAAGACCAGCGTGTGCACGAAATGATGCTGTCACAATGATTGAGTTCCTTTGGTCGCTGAGGGATTGTCTTCCGTTGGTTCGGACGAGGAGGGTCTGAGCTGAGAGATCAGCCTGGTCATTTGCTTTGGGGATCAGTTTGGAACAAAACCAAGGACACCCCCCCCCAAGGCACTGGCTACAATTTCAGACCACACAGAGTTCTTCTGTGTGCAGCAATCCACTGCCCCCCTGAAATGTTATCTTCAAGCTTCTGCATAAATATGACTGGCGAGGAGTCCCTCCACACCGGCCGCAAAACTCCTGTGTTTTGCAGGGAACCATGGGAACTGTTTTAGAGTGTAATCTCAGTAGGTCTCACTGCTGCTTCACATGAGTAGCGTGCGCTCCACAGAATGTGCTGAAAACTCTCCCGCAGCCATGCGTTGGCCTGGAGGATTCTGTATTTCACAGAAGCACTTGTCCACCTAAATGCGGAATGCCCCGTAACATTCTAAGGAACCCCAGGTTAGGTTCAAAATCACTGCAGCAGAGGAAGAAAAATAAAGGCCCCATCATGGCTTGAAGAAGGAGGGCTCTCACAGACCTCTCTCTGGTTCCTAAGAACTGCCTGGTTGGGTTTGGATCAGCAGCCGGCGCCAGTCAGTCGCCTGTCAAAGCCCAAAAGCTGGGCATGGCTTATGGCCCTCTGGGGCCTACACCAAACTTCCCAGCCAGTCTGGTGTAGTGGTTAAGTGCGCAGACTCTAATCTGGGAGAACCAGGTTTGATTCCCCACTCCTCCACATGCACCTGGCTGGATGACCTTGGGCAAGCCATAGTTCTGATAAGAGCTGTTCTTGAAAAAGAGCAGTTTCTGTCAAGAGCTCTCTCAGCCCCACCTACCTCCCAGGGTGTCTGTTGTGGGGAGGGGAAGGGAAAGGAGTTTGTAAGCTGCTCTGAGACTCCTTTGGGTAGTGAAGGGTGGGGTATAAATCCAATCTCTTCTTCTTCTTCTCCCACTCCCTAGCATCTGGTGCTCTGAGATAGACTGCCCATGCATGTGTAGGCTTGTCCATTATAATAGCTGTCGATAGATCTGTCCCCTGAGTGTTTTTAATTCTTTCGTTATGCCATGCAAGCAGTGTTCCCCCTAAGCTGAGTCAGTTTGAGCTAGCTCACAGTTTTTTTTAGCCTCTGGCTCACACATTGTTTGTCTTAGCTCAGGAAGGATGGCTCCAGAAGCAAATTAATCTATGCAGTAGCCAAATCGCTCGCTCACAGCTTTAATGCCAGTAGCTCACAAAGTTGAGTTTTTGCTCAGAAGACTCCACAACTTAGAGGGAGCATTGCATGCAAGGTAGTTGCCACTGGCATATCTTGTGGCGGTGAATTCTGTAAGCTACTGATGCTTCAGCTGACGTGCAGGGTGCTTCAGGTTGAGAGAGACAGTTTAGTTTATTCAAGATGGGTAGCTGTGTCAGTCTGCCTGTAGCAGTAGAAAAGAGCAAGAGTCCAGGAGCACTTTAAAGACTAACAACATTTGTGGCAGGTCAGGAGCTTTCCTGAGACCGATTTCACACAAGAGCTGCGCCGCGATCGCACCTCCCTTTGCCCCGCTTCTATTGGTCCATTTCCCACTCGAAGCCGTGCGGCCGCATTTTGACCCGCGGCTTCACCCGATTTCCCCCACGGTTTCGTGATCCTGTTTTTTGAGGATCACGAAACCGTGGGGAAAATAGGGCGAAGCTGCGGGTTAAAACGCGGCCGCGCGGCTTCGAGTGGGAAATGGACCGATAGAAGCGGGGCAAAGGGAGGCGCGACCACGGCGCAGCTCTTGTGTGGAATCGGTCTCTCTCACTTTCGAAAGCTCCTACCCTGCCACAAATGTTTTTAGTCTTTTGGGTGCCACTGGACTCTTGCTCTTTTCTACAGTTCAGTTTATTGTTTTAATCTTAAGTTTTAAAAACCGTATGCTGCCTTCCCAGTATAAAGGTAAAGGTTTCCTTTGCTCAAAAGCCAGTCGAATCCGACTCTAGGGGGCGGTGCTCATCTCTGTTTCCAAGCCGAAGAGCCAGCACGGTCCGAAGATGTTTCCGTGGTCATGTGGCCAGCATGACTAAATGCCGAGGCACACGGAACGCTGTTACCTTCCCACCAAAGTGGTACCTATTTATCTACTTGCAATTTCTTGCTTTCGAACTGCTAGGTTGGTAGGAGCTGGGGCCAGAGACGGGAGCTCACTCCATCACGTGGCACTCGGGTCTCGAACTGCCGAACTACCGACCTTCCGGTCTGCAGCTCAGCGTCTTAACCTCTGAGCCACCGCAGCCCCTTTCTTCCCAGTATACGCAAGGCATTAAACAAAAAACTATCAGATGAAATTTCTCCAATTAAAAAAAGTCAGTTTAAAAAATAAAATCTATCTAGTACACTTTTATCCCACTGTTCCTCCAAGGAGATCAGAGCAGCACATGTGAATTCTGCCTTCCCCTTGTCATCCTCCAAACAACCTGGTAAGGGAGATTAGAAGCTGACTAGCCCAAGGTCACCCTGGCCAAGCCGAGTTCAAGTGCAGGGATCTGAACCCAGGTCTCCCAGCTCCCGGTCCAACACTGGCTCTCTAACTACTTAACTGTGCACGCCCCCCCCCCCTGTTTCTTCATGGACCTCAGGGCTTGGAGCCAGACTGGCTTAAACTTCTCAAAAGATAGCGACCTCATGGGCCTTCATACCACATTTAAATATCTCTGTGCCGTCTTTCCACTCTAATAAAGCCCCCAAGGCGGCAAATATCACAGCAGCGTTTAAAGTAAGGTATATATAAAATGTTTAAATAATTCAATAAAAACATGTAGATGCCCTGACCTGGATAGCCCAGGCAAGCCCAGTCTCATCAGGTCTCGGACGCTAAGCAGGGGCCGACCCTGGCGAGTACTTGGAAGGGTGACCTCCAAGGAATACCAGGGCCAGGACGCAGAGGCAGGCAAGCAAGCCACCGCTCTGAAAACGTCCAAACCCCGGTAGGAGTCGCCAGAAGTCATCCATGACTTCAAGGCTCACAAGCACACACACGCACACAAATAAAACAGACATACAAACACAACCAGGAAGGAGGGCTAATACGAGTTACTGGGGGTATGCCAAGCAAGACCAAAAAGTCTTCACCCGCTGGCAGAAGACACGTACAGAGGGAGAGCCAGGGGTCATTTCGTAGAAAAAGAGCTAGGGGAACTCATTAGCATAACTCATTAGCATATGCCACACCCCCTGACATCAGGGGCCCGGCGGTGGACCTGCAAGGCCGGCGGGAGTGCGAGGAAGCCCCGCCAAGGCCCTCCCTGGCCCCAGGCAGGGGTGGGGAGAGGCGGGGAGGAAGCAACTTACCCTCCCTCTTCTCCTGCCTCCTCCTCGCTGAATGAGGGCTGGAAGCGGGGCGGCCGGAAGCAGGGGGCGGGGCTTCGTCATGTGCCCGGCCCCCTGCACCTCACCCGGGGGAACTGCGATCCCCCGCGATCCCCCCCGAAATTACCTCTGGGGAGACCGATGGATCTCCCTGGAGAGGAAGTTCCAAAGTTTCATTGCCATGACCAAGAAGGCCCTCTTGGATCGCCGGTGGATTGCGAAGGTGGAGGTGCCCAACGCTGAGACACTGAAGTCAACTGGAGTGGACGAGTAGGTTCGTGTGGGAGAAGGTGGTCCTTAAGGTGTGCTGCCCCCTAGCTGTGTAGTGTTTTAAGGGCCAACCAGACCAGAAGCTGATTAAGAGCAACGTAGATGGAACAAGACTTAGAGCGATATGGTCCCCACAACCCACTCCTGGCAGCATTCTGCCTGGAGCATTTTGTAGCCGCTGTAGCTTCCGGACAGTCTTCAAGGGCAGCCCCACCGAGAGCGCATTGCAGTAATCTAGTCCAGATGTTACCAGAGCATGCATGCACCACAGTGGCGAGATCTTTTCTGCCCAGGAAGGGCCACGTCTGGCTCACCAGCCAGAGCTGGTAAAAGGCACCCCTTTGGCCACTGCCCGCCAACAGGAGGCCAAGGCCCGGCAGCCCCAAGCTACCTACCCTATGACCACTGTAAAAAAAAATTAATTTCTACGTTTTTGAGGCCCCAAGTGCATTTTATCAAGTGCTGTGTTTTGCGTGACATGGTGATAAAAATGCATGTGCAGCAAGCTTGTGCAGAGAGCGCGCGTTTCCTCCTCCTGCGCGGCTGCAGCTGAGTTCCCGTGCCAGGCTGGTTTGTGTTGCCGCAATATCTTCTTGCGTCTAGGAACTCCCCGCTGAGATCTGCTCTGGTTTCTAAGCCATATCTGGTGTCAGCGAAGTGGGCCCGCACCCAGGTGATCAGGGTCAAGCCTCTAATTGCTTGAGTGCCTGGCGTGGGCAAGCCGTAGGAAGGAGAGTTCCCCTTGGTGAGCTTGCCTGGCTGGCGAAACGGACACTCCTTCGGGCGAGACGCATGCGGCAGAAGCAGCCGTTCCTGGAATGCTCTTCTGGATTCCCCAGTCAAGGGGAAAGCCCTTTGCAAACAGAAGGGAGGGGGGGCGCTGTGTGGAAATGCCGTATCCATGACAACCTCAGGTAGTCCTTCAGCCTCTGGGGGGGGGGAACGAGTCCGCTGCGTCTATATCACCACTGGATTTCTGCAAACAGGGAGGGGATGAAATTATCAGGGTCCTCAACCCACGGAAAGAATTTGTTTTTTAACCAACCGATCAGATTTGAATCGATGTATGTGTTCCCAAGACCTCGGATCCCCTTTGAAAATGCACCATTGAATCAGCCAGCACCCTGGCTTCCCGAAAGCAGGGGAAAGGCCATCATTGGTAATTTACAATGTTTTCATTCAACGCCACCTTGCCCGTCTTTCTTACCAATATTTGTCCTCATTGATAAATCTGCTCAAGAACGGACTGATTCCTCTTGTCTGCTGCAGCTTTTGTGAGAACCGTCTTTCTTTAGCAGAAAAATCCTGCCAGGGTGTAAAATACCAAAAACTGAACAGTCCCTTCCCCCAGTAACCCAGAAGTGAATCAGCATACGGATCTTCCTGGGCAGGGTTCAGCATGCCCGCTCCCCGATTTCCATCTTACTGATTAGTTGATTGATCAGGCTAATTAGTTGATTAATCTACCAAGTAAACCTCTTCAAGCTTGCTGGCCTGCTAATGAGGGCATAAATGGGGTGCTTGGTGGCCTCTTGTTTCCGTTCGTAAAGGGCAGAAGGGTGATGGGGAAAGATGCTTTGTTATCTTGGGGGTTCCTCTTGCAAACAAGAGTCCTCACATGCATCGGCTGAAACCTGCTATGGTCCGTAGACATGGAAGCGCGTTGCCTGTGAGCTGTCTCCATGGAGATGGAACACGGTACCTGCTTGGTGGATGGAGAGGGAGGGGGCAAAATGCACAGCAGAATTTTACGTACGCTTTGAAACTAAAAGCTGCATCCGCATCGTCGGCCCCTCCGCCTTTGGTGTATTTTGATGCCCAATTGCAAAATCCCTGCTGATTTTTGGAGCTGTAAAAATGGTGGGGAGGGGGACTCCAACAAGTGCTAATCGTGTGGAATCCCTGAGAAAACTAATTAGTTTCCCCCTTTTAATGGGCATTATGTGTTTGCTCTGCAGTGCTAATTGATGTTCTGGCACATTAAAAAGGCCAGTTGGTGGTTTGTAACATCTTGATTGTAGATTAATTTTTCATGTGTGTCGTTTCTGGAGAGGGTAGCCGTATTCCGTTGGGGGTCAGGGGAAACTCCGTGGTGTCAAGTGGTATAGCAGACAGAAATACCGTTCTGTTTGCAGAAGGGCCTGTTCATACATGCAGAGATGTACAGTTAGCAGATACATCACATGGCTGTGTAGGCATTTTTTGAATGTTGTGCATGCGAGTGGACTCCAGGCACATGTGTCTGGGGCAATGGGAAAGTCCTGCCTGTGGCGTTTGAGATCTCATTCGCACATGCGAGTCATCCCTTGATGGCTGTCCTCATTCAATGATAAATCGGCATGTGTGAACAAAAAACTTGCAAACTTTTCACGGTTAAAGTCCGCCCGCCTTTGGGACTCTTGTCCCTTCAAGAAGGGCGTGGCCGGAAGAATTTTGCTGTGTGGGCTGGGGTGGGGGATTACCTTGGATAAAATGCCACCTTTTTAGAGGCTCTTGCCCTGTTCAGGTTTGTAATGCAGCAAACGGTGGTCGAAATTTTTTAATATCTTGATACTTCTGTAGGATGAAACCGTTTGGTAGCTTTTGAGTTTGCCTGTGTGTCTGCGCTTGTGAGTGTTGGAAAGGAGAGGACCAGAGAGCAGGAAGGAAAGGATGCTCCACGTGTCCTGACCACACTATCGATCTAAGCTCTTTGGTGCCATCTCTCCAGTTTGAGACAGGAGACAGCACAGAGTCCTCCGCTTCTAACAGTGAGAGCCTTTTTATCCACTGGAACTGGTGGTGGGAAGTGCCATCAAGTCGCAGCCGATTTATGGCAGCCCCCATAGGGGTTTTCAAGGCCACATATGTTCAGAGCTGGTTTGCCCTTGCCTGGACTTCCTTGAAGTTCTCCCATCCAAGTCCTAACCAGGGCCGACCCTCCTTAGCTTCCAAGATCTGACACAACTGGGTTAGCCTGGGCCGTCCAGGTCACGGCGACCCCGATACAACGACAGCAAAAGAGAACAAGTGGATTCTTACGGAGTGCAACGTAAACTCATGGGACGTCAGTGTGCAGTTTCTACTAGATGATGTCCCGGGACTTAGGACTTTCATTTTGTTTCGGGTTAAAACATGTGTACCCCAAAGAAGGGGCTGCGGTGGCTCAAGTGGTTAAGACGTTGAACTGCAGACTGGAAGGTCAGTAGTTCAGCAGTTCGCGGCCCGAGTGCTGCATGACGGAGTGAGCGCCCTTCTCCCGCCCCAGTTCCTGCCAACCTAGCAGTTGGAAAGCAAGAAATTGCGAGTAGATAAATAGGTACCACTTCGGTGGGAAGGTAACAGCGTTCCGTGCACCTCGACGTCTAGTCATGCCGGCCACATAACGTCTTCGGACAGCGCTGGCTCTTCGGCTTGGAAACGGAGATAAGCACCGCATGTCTAGAGTCGGATTCGACTGGCTTTCAAGGAAGAGAAACCTTTACCTTCAGCCCAAAGAACTAAGTGTGGAATAATGACCCAAATGCATCAAGCAACTCCATTTAAAAACACCCATAAAACATCAAGGCGTGGATGGAAGGTGTACCATCTGACTAGGAACTCTCTCTCTCTCTCTCTCTCTCTCTCTCTCTCTCTCTCTCTCTCTCTCTCATATCTCAGGTTGCTGTGGGCAGGTTGTGGCCACTTGACAGGGGGGTGGGGGTGTCAGGCAGTTCTGATCTTGCTCAGACGTGTCCTTGCCAGAGCGGCGGCCAGAGAGTTCTGGCGGCAGCTCTCCACAAGAGCAGATTCCGGATCCCTTAACACAGATTAATGACAGTGAATGCCCTGTGGCCTCCCTGGACTGCAAGAGAGTGGGCTTCCTCCCTGCCCCCCCCTTCTCATTGTGTGGTGAGACAATGGAGGACAAGTGGGGTCAGTTGCATCTCCCGGTTCCTGGGGAGCTTCATGTTCTCTGTGTCGTCCCCCACCCCACTGGCCTGGCCCCAGGTTTTCTGGGCTCCAGACAATGCAGAGGGGGTGGAGATTTCCTCCTGCGCTGGGACTCTGCAGTTGTTTGGGTAAACTTTCTTTTCATGCTCCTTGGCTAAAAACATGTGATGCCGTCCCGGGCGGAACCCACCCACGGATAAAAATAATACACCGATGCCGGAACTCAGCGAACTAACCGTTCGGCACCCCTGCTGAAGTCTCCTCTACGCGACATGGCCGCTTTCCCTTTATTGGCAACTTAGGGTGGCCCGGGCGAGCTTGATCCCATCAGATCTCGGAAACTAAGCGGGGCTGGCCCTGGTTGGTTAGAACTTGCGGCTGCCAGACAATCTTCGGATCTCCTGGCCAATATTCCCTCTTGTGAGCAAAAATTCTACTCCTTGTCAGGTCAGCTACTGGCATTGAAGTTGTGAGTGAGCGATTTGGCTGCTGCACAGATTAGTTTGCTCTGAAGCCCTCCTTCCTGAGCTAAGACAAAAAACGTGTGAGCCGGAGGCTAAAAAGCTGTGAGCTAGGTCACACTAACTCAGCTTAGAGGGAACACTGCTCCTGGCTATTCGACACACAATGCCATAAGATAATCAGGGCTTTTTTTGTAGAAAAAGCCCAGCAGGAACTCATTATCATAATAGGCCACACCCAACAGAAGAAATTTATTGGCTTATTAGGACACACCCCTGACAGCACAGCTCATTAGCACATTAGGCCGCCCCCCCATGTTTCCAGAAGTGTGGTTATCCAGCCACACCCACCTTTTGCTTCTTATTCTGTTTACCTTGTTTGTTGTCAAAACCCAGGGCCTTTTTTTGTAGCAGGAACTCTTTTGCATGTTAGGCCACACACCCCTAATGTAGCCAATCCTAATGAGTTCCTGCTGTTGGGTGTGGCCTATTATGCTAATGAGTTCCTGCTGGGCGTGGCCAACTCAGGAGCCAGCCGGAACTCCGTTCCTGTGCGTTCCTGCCCGAAAATAGCCCTGACGATAATTATTAGTACTTGGATGGGAAACCACTGAGAAAGTCCAGGGTGGGTCCGGGCAACGGCAATCCACCTCTGAACGTCTCTTGCCTGGAAAGTCCTACAGGGTTGCCATAAGTCGGCGGCGACTTGATGGCCCTTCACGCACAGCATGAAGAAAGGGGATGCTTTGCCTGTTGTGGCGGAGAAGCTTTGCTTGTTTAATCTGCCCGTGGCAGGGTGGTTTCCTTGCCATACCTCCCGAGGAAGGCAGGCACGATCGCAGCCATCAAAAGTGGCTGGCATCCCCTCCAGGGCCTGCATTGCACATTGGGCTGGACCAGCTGTTGGCACAGGGCAGGAAGGCAACAGGTGTAGCTTGCTTGGAGGGCAAGAAGCCTTAATTTCCTCCTCGTTAGTGGCCTGCCTCGCAGGGTGGTAAGCGCAAGCCAAACCGTTGTGGATTCTAAATGGCGGGTGTTTGATAACTGGCATTGCCAACTGGCCTGGAGGGAAAAAAACTGTCCTGTGTTTTGAAGAGAGGCTTAATGGGGCGTTCTTGTTTCCATGCCACGAAAAGCTTCAGAGGCCAATGGCCGTGCATTAAGCCTCTGTGAAAGGGACAGGATATTTTTCTCCAGGCCTGTTGGCAAACCTGTTTATAATGCCTAATACGGCTGCCACCCGTTTCCTTGCCCTTTATAGTACAGTATATAGTACAATATACTGTACTATTACTGCACTTACAGCAAGCAAGATAATTTCTTACAGTATTCTGTACGTTCAGCTCACCTGCCCAGTGTTTAATTAGGTAAAGGTTTCCAGGGATGCGGTGCTCATCTCCATTTCCAAGCCGAAGAGCCAGCGCTGTCCGAAGACTTTTCCGTGGTCATGTGGCCGGCATGACTAGACACCGAGGCGCACAGAACGCTG
This sequence comes from Gekko japonicus, assembly GCF_001447785.1. Classification (NCBI taxonomy): domain Eukaryota; kingdom Metazoa; phylum Chordata; class Lepidosauria; order Squamata; family Gekkonidae; genus Gekko; species Gekko japonicus. The sequence goes on from NW_015177127.1 coordinate 86,839, forward strand.
TTACCGTCCCACCGAAGCGGTACCTATTTATCTACTTGCAATTTCTTGCTTTTGAACTGCTAGGTTAGCGGGAGCTGGGGCCAGAGACGGGAGCTCACTCCATCATGCAGCACTCGGGTCTCAAACTGCTGAACTACTGACCTTCCAGTCTGCAGCTCAGAGTCTTAACCACTTGAGCCACTGTTACAAGCATGCTAATGTCCTCCCTTCTAGGGCTGTTGTGAACATGGAAGGGGGAGGCCTTTGAGTAGAGTAAGGATGGGGGAGTCCCAATAGCTTTTGAAGTGGGCCAGATGAACCCTCTTTTCTGGGAAGTCCTCAGAAATGGTGGTGGGAAAGGCAGATAATTTGGGCATGACTGTGTTAGGGCACAGGCTCAAAGACGTTTCCAGCATGGATGAAGCATGCGCGGGGCAGACACCCATGGTGTGGTGGTACTTGCACAGAAGCTTGAAGTCTGCCTCCTATGAATTGGGTTGCAGTTTCTCTCATAATGAGGCCCTGCTCCTCTGTGCTGAACAACAGATAGATATTGCAGACCAGTATTCCCTCTAAGCTGAGTTGGTGTGAGCTAGCTCACAGTTTTTTAGCCTCCGGCTCACAGATTTCTGTCTCAGCTCAGGAAGGGTGGCTCCAGAGCAAACTAATTTATGCAGTAGCCAAATTGCTCGCTCACAACTTTAATGCCAGTCGCTCACAAAGTAGAATTGTTGCTCACAGGACTCCACAGCTTAGAGGGAACTGCAGACACAGACACTGAACTGGCGAAGGTTTTCCTGGCAGGGAAATAACACACTGGGAAAAGCTTCACTTCCTTTGTTTACTTGGTGTGGTGCACAGGGGTGGGGCTAGAGGCTGGCTCCACCTACTTTCTACAGGCCTTGCTCCATGACTTTCTTCTTTTACCTTTCTAAGGAAGGAGGGTATACAGCTAGGATGCGAATCATTAGGGCTGCAGGAGTACATTGCGCCCTTTCCCTTGCCTCCCCTTTGGATCTCTCCCGTTACAAATTCGATATTACACAGATTGTTCTTACTTTTGCTTTAGAAGAAGAAGAATAAGAGATTGGATTTATACCCTGCCCTTCACTACCCGAAGGTGTCTCAGAGCGGCTTACAAACTCCTTTCCCTTCCCCTCACCACAACAGTCACCCTGTGAGGTAGGTGGGGCTGAGAGAGCTCTGACAGAAACGGCTCTTTTTCAAGAACAGCTCTTATCAGAACTACGGCTTGCCCAAGGCCATCCAGCAGGTGCAAGTGGAGGAGTGGGGAATCAAACCTGGTTCTCCCAGATTAGAGTCCGTGCACTTAACCACTACACCAAACTGGCTTGAAATTATTCAGTGGTACAGTCAGCCCTCCTGACTGCCCCACCAATCAAAGAAGCTTGTCTGGGCGGCCTCGCAGGACAGGGTCTTTTCAGTGGCGGCCCCACAACTACAGAACAAACCCCCCCGGGGGAGGTGCACCGGGCCCCCTCACTTTCCATCTTCAGGAGGCAGTTGAAGACAGGGTTTTTTTAGGACTGCATTTGAATCATTTAGGTTTTATTTATTGGCAGTCCTAATTGAGATTTTAAATTGTGATCTTTCATGTGGTTTAGAACGACTGCATTGTTTACATTCTGAGCTGCTGTGAGTTCTCTTGAGGTAGAAAGGCGGCTGTTAAGTAAAATAAAATTTTAAAAATTGCACTACACCTGTTCACGGCAATATATAGTGAAAACAACGATGAATAAAACCACCCTGATCTTGACAGGCAGGATAGGAGGACTTCACCCATCTCAGAATCCTTTCCCGAAAGGCCATACTTAGCCATTTTCATGCTCAGGGCAAGCTCCCGATTCTGCATTACCGCAGAGAGCCGGAAGTGCTCCCTGGGGCAAGTTAAGAAAGGTGTTTGACTTGTGGGTGCTGGTGCTGAAGCCAGAGGTCTCACTGCACAGCTTCTGTTTGGAAGCTCTTGAGTGCATGAGTCCATGCGCATGAGTGTGCAGACGCACACAAGTGTCCTTCCTCTTCTTCTCTGAGCAGCACTCGGCTGCTAAATGCATTTGATTCTTAGTTTGTAGGCAGAGGGCCAGTTGAGAAGCTACCAGTGCCGCTGCTCTGCCGGGTCTGATGCCCTCACTAAGCCTCTGACCAAGCTGGGGTCTGGCTTTCCATCGGCCGTCTCAAAAACAGTCTTGGTTGTTCTGTCTTGAAAAGGAAACATGAAAAACTTTGCTTAAAAAAACCTCTTTCGGTAAAGTCCATGGCCCTGACCTGGATGGTCCGGCAGACCGATCTTGTCAGACCCTGGAGGCTAACTTGGTTGTTCTGCCTTGAAAAGGAAACATGAAAAACCTTGCTTAAAAAAAACCCTTTCGGTAAAGCCCAGGGCCCTGACCTGGATGGTCCGGCTCAGACCGATCTTGTCAGACCCTGGAGGCTAAGCAGGGTCGGCCCTGGTAAGTTCTTGGATGGGAGACCAACAGGGAAGTCCAGGGTTGCTGTGCAGAGGCAGGCCACGGCAAGCCGCCTCTGAACGTCTCTGGCCTTTAAAATCTGTGGGGTCACCATGTCAGGTATGACTTGATGACCCAAAAGAAAAAAGAAGTAAAGAACAGTGACTTCGGACGTCTGCCCTGTGTGTAACTCTCCAGGCCGTGCCAAGTCGGAACAGCTGACTCCATTGCCTGTCCCCTCCCCAGGTGGGCCACACACCCCTCAAAGGGGGCCAGCCTTGACGGCCGCCAAGCAGGGCTTCTGCAGCGCCTGTGGTGCAGTGGGCTTCCGAGACGAGGTGCAGAGGTCGCCCTGGGCTTGCCGAACAATGCCTGGCGCCTGGTCACGATGGGGCTTCCCTGTGGCCCGGGAGAGATAGGCAGGGATGCTTCAAGCTCCCCAGTGCCCTTGGGAAGCAAGGGTGTGACCCTTTCCAAACGGCAACATGGTGGGTTGCAGTGGAGGGCGACCCCCCCCTTTCCCATCGTCCCCCTTTCAGCTCTCCTGCCTGCCGGAGAGACCACTGCAGGCAGTCGCTGCTGCAGCCGCCGCGGAAGCCAGGAGCAGACAGGACCTGTTGTGCCTTCGGAGACAATGCCCGGGCTCCGGGTGAGCGCCAGGCATGCCGATGAGGCTGGGGAGATGCTGGCAGCGGAAGGCGCCGAGTGGGAGAGAGGCAGGTGGGGGGGCCAGGGGGTGTGAGGAGCAGGGCAGCCTCTTGCTGCACGGCTGCCGGAGAGGGGCTTGCCCCTCGGGAGCCCCTGCCGTCGCCGCCACCTCCTCCTCCTCCGCACGCACGCGGAAGTCTCTGGCTGGTGCCCCTCTTTGATTTGCCACGGGGAGGAAACGAGACCACTCCAGCCGCAGCACAACACAGCGGCTGCTGGCAAGATGCTCCGGGAGCGCTGAAGGGCTCTCAGCTGCAGGGCCGGGCTTGGCAGGGGGGCCGTCAGGAGCCGGAGGCAGAGGAGGCTCAGTGTCCCCCACCCCTCCTCTCCGCTGTTGGAAGATGGAGGCGAAAGCTTTGTTCAACATGCAGAAGGCTCTGGTGCAGCCCTTCCAGATGTGCATGCTGGATATCCCCCTCAGCGTGCAAGACGAGGATGTGAGTAGCGGGCTGGCGGCGAGAGGGTGTGCATGCGTGTGCCGGGGGGAGGGTGGTGAGGTGGGGGGGATGGCCTGTCCTCCTGCCTCATGAGGATTTGGGGAAGTCTGGGGGTAAGTTGCCAAGGGGTGGCCAAAGACATGGACTCCAAGAATCTCACACACATCTTAATTGCACGGGGACTGGGAGGTTCTCCCGCAGAAGCCCCCTTGCGATGCACGGCGTGAGGAGGAGACCTTCCCGGGTGCTGGTGTCTCGCAGATCAGAGGTGCCCGGCCCCCGTTCTGTACCGGGGATCCATGGCCTGAAGCATCCCATCTCCCTGCCTCGTGGCAGGGCTGGCGTGGCCCTCCGTGCCCTGAAGCAGCTTGGTGCAAGGGACGTGGCTCTTGAGTGAAACACGGGGTGGGGTAGGAGATGGACCCTCAGAGAGAGAGCTCCATTAGCCCCCCCCGAGTGGGACCAGCAAGCGGGACCCTCCTCCCGTGGCGCTCCCGTTCCAAGTGCCATGCGCTGCGTGCGCACAGGGACTGTTGGGGAGAAGTTCAGAAGCAGAACCAAGCTGCAGACCAGAATTCTTCCTCCAGACATGCTATTAATCATGCCCCCCCCCATGCTCCCTCTAAGCTGTGGAGTCCTGTGAGCAAAAATTGTGCTTTGTGAGCTGCTGGCATTGAAGTTGTGATCGAGCAATTTGGCTGCTGCACAAATTAGTTGGCTCTGGAGCCATCCTTCCTGAGCTAAGGCAAAAATGTGTGAGCCAGAGGCTAAAAAACTGTGAGCTAGCTCACACTAACCCAGCTTAGAGGGAACACTGCCCCCCCCATCCAGCATCTGCCTCGGGGTCCCTGCCTGACTCTGTTCTGAGGTCTGCTGCCGCCCACTCTGTTGGCGCCGAATTAACGGGGCGGGGCGGGGAGGGCGGGGGCAGGGGCACGGCAGCCAATCCAACAACTTACAGCCCGGTTCTGTCATGATTATTAATAAGCAAAACCTGAGTCGTTACAAGTCGTGGTGCATGGGCCCCTCTATTGCAGTGTGAGTCCCTGGGGAGGGGGCTGCATTGAGGTTTTGGGCTGCATCGAGACACGCCGCATGCACGGGGACTGGTGCATTTTTCTAGATGGTTGCTCCTCCTGGCCAAAAGCTTTCAGCGTTTGACAAACCACTTTCTCCACACCCTAGCGCACCGTCTGTGATATAGGGACAGGACTGCTGACCTACCTTGCAAGGGAGGGTTGAAGGATTAATGAAATAATGTACGTGAAGTTCTTTAAATACTGCAAAGCCTTACACAAGTGTGGAGACGGTTGTTATTTGCTGTCTGGTCCCTTGTGTGGAAGGAGGTGTAGAGAAGCACTTGTGAATGGTATTGGGGTGGGAAACTAAGCTTGCCCCTGGGTTCCGAGCAAGAGAGGGTGAGGAATTGCTCCCCCAGTCTCGTTCCAGAGGGAGTCACTGAGAGTCAAGCGTGTCTGATCCGTATTCGCCTCTGCTCAAGGCAAGAGTTTGTGTGAACTTTTGCACAGCACTGAGTTCTGGCACGCAGCGAAAATGGATTTGCGTCGTCCCATCTCTTGCCCTGCATAGCCGTGCCCCGGATCCCGTTTCTCGGTCGGACAGAAATGTGACTGGGAATCAGAGAATTGGCTCTGATGTCTGGATTCTTTGTGGAGCGCTTCTGATGTGCGAAATGCCGCTGGCATCGCTGAACGTATTCTCACGAGGGGTCTCCTCAGGGACTTGAGAGCGAATCGGAGAATTCCTGGCAGAGAAAGTCGGCCGTGGTCTTATGGCCCATCACACCCACTGCTCAGGCTCCACTGGACTGTTTTGGATTGCTAGCTATTGGGGGGGGGGATATGCAGATCTGTCCTCGCAGAGGAGGGAGAGCTTGTACCTGAATAAAACTTGGTTTTAAAGGTGCCACTGGACTGTTTTGGACCTGGGGGCCGGGGGGAGCTCTGCAACTTACCTGGCTGCTGCTTGCTCTGACTGAGGGCTGCGGGGGGTGGGGCTTGTTGCATGTGCCCGCCCCCCTGGGCTCCTTACTGCCGGAGCTCCGCTCCTGTGTGCTCCTGCAGGAAATGACCCCTGTCGGGACCTGTGGTCTCTTAATGTTGTATGTAGTGCATCGTAAGTGGATCCTGTAATGTAATTTTGCACTGCTTAATGTGTCATGCCACTGCTTGTACTCTGCTTCTGTTTCTCTCTGGTGGTTCCAGTCTTCTGACGCCCAAGTGCATTCCTTATTGCAGGCCCCGTTTTGTAGACTCCACTGACTCGCTCTGTGTAATTCACCTTGAGTCCTTGTGAGAAAGGCGGACTATAAACGACATGAATACATAGAATCACCACACACATCTGTTAAAGGGATCTTTCTCCAAGCCTGTTGGCAACCCTGCCTGCCAAAGTCCCAGTTTTCATTAAAGGGAAAAGTTTAAGGCTTGGCAGTGCTCCTTGTCTCTGCTGCATCTCGTGCAGACATTCCAGGCCCGAGTACAGCCCCACACCAGCCCATTTATTTCCACAACAGGGCCGAGGTCCGGGCTTGGCCTGGGCCCAGGATTTAACTCTGCGGCGTCTGTTCCAGTGCCACGCAGACGTTTGGGAGCCCCACGTGGCTCTTCAGCGTGCCACCTGTGGTTCTTCTGAGCATCGTCCCCCAATATGCCCCCTGCCCCATGTTTCAGGAAGCTAGTCAGTAAGACCCTAGCCGGAGGGGCTTGTGGTTGGCAGGTGGTTCCCACCTTGAAGCAGCCATGGCTGGAGGAGCTGATAAGCTGCCAACTTCCCTGAGGGCTGAGAAATACCTGGAGATTTGGGGGTGGAGCCTGGGGAGGGCGGGGTTTGGGGAGGGGAGGGGCTTCGGCAGGGATGTGATGCCACAGAGTCCACCCTCCAAAGCAGCCGGCTTCTCCAGCAGAACTGATCCCTGCAGCCCTGAGATCAGTTGTAATTCCAGGAGATCGCCAGGTCCCACCTGGAGGCTGGCAACCCTAGGCAGGTCTCAAGCCAGTGGTGGAAGTAAAGGCGGCTCTTTTGGTTGATGATAAGTGCCAGCATGAAGCTGCGGTGGCTCAAGTGGTTAAGACGCTAAACTGCAGGCTGTGGAAGGTCGGTAGTTCAGCAGTTCGAGACCCGAGTGTGCCGCGTGATGGAGTGAGCTCCCGTCTCTAGTTCCAGCTCCTGCCAACCTAGCAGTTCGAAAGCAAGAAATTGCAAGTAGATAAATAGGGACCGCTTCGGTGGGAAAGGAACAGCATTCCGTGCGCCTCGGTGTTTAGTCCTGCCGGCCACGTGACCACGGAAACGTCTTCGGACAGCGCTGGCTCTTCGGCTTTGAAACGGAGATGAGCACCGGAACCCTAGAGTCGGATTCGACTGGCTTTCGGGCAAGGGAACCTTTACTTTTTAAGTGCCAGCATGGCTTTCTCTGCAAACCGTGAATCTGTTCTGGTTTTTTACCCTGCCTTTCTTAAAGCAGTGGTCTACCCAGGCAGTCCGTGTGGACTGAAATCCAACAAGCAGGGCTGGTGGCCGGATGAAAATAAGGCTCAGTCTTACCAGGTCAGCGGGCGACACAGGCGGGAGGTCAGGGAGTGGAGGGAGATCCGTTTATCTGAGCACTCAAGAGGCCCCCACCACTTCCTCCAGTTGGTGTCCAGTTATGCTCCTTTGGGGGGGGGTGTTCTTGTGGGGCTGGCAATGAGACAGTGGCCCAGGGTCGTCCCCTGGCTGGCTGCAGAAGCTAGAACTCGCTGGGCAGCGGACGGCTGGAGCCGAGTTCTTTCTGGCAGGGAGGGAGGGAAGGAGCGCACTGCCAAGGATGGCTGAGCCAGGCTGGCCTCCCCTTCACCCCCGTGATGGTCTTCCTGGGGCAGAGGGGGCTCTTGCCGGCCCAGGGCAGGCATGAATCGGGTCTGGATGGCAGCGCCCCTGAGCATCTCTGTACGGGGAGAGGGGATGTGTGGCTCAGTGGCAGAGCAGCTGCTTGGCATGCAGAAGGTCCCAGGTTCAGTCCCCGGCATCTCCAGTTAACGGTTCTGGTAGCAGGTGATATGAAAGACCTTCCTCTGCCTGAGACCTTGGAGAGCCGCCGCCAGTTTGGTGTCGTGGTTAAGTGCGTGGACTCTAATCTGGGAGAACCGGGTTTGATTCCCCACTCCTTCACTCACAGCTGCTGGATGACCTTGGGCAAGCCAGAGTTCTGATAAGAGCTGTCCTTGAAAAAGAGCTGTTTCTGTCAAGAGCTCTCTCAGCCCCGCCTGCCTCACAGGGTGTCTGTTGTGGGGAGGGGAAGGGAAAGGAGTTTGTCAGCCACTCTGAGACTCCTTTGGGTAGTGAAGGGCGGGGTATAAATCCAGTCTCCTCTTCTTCAGTCTGAGTGGACAATTCTGACTTTGATGGAGCCGTGGGCTGACTCAGTGCAAGAGGCGGCTTCGTGTGTCTTTGTGCAGATTCCAGTGGGGGTTCTGGAAAGGCAGAAGGACTTTCCTTCGCCAAAGATCAGGGCGGCAGAGAAGGCTGCTTGCAGGGAGGCTGCTGTTGGCCTCCTTTTTTTTTTTTTGCCAAAGGGGTCGCAAAGGAAGTGACGATGTAGACCCTTGTTTTTAAGATTCTTCCCCTCCGCCCTGGGGTTTTGCACATGTGCCTTCCCTTCCAAACACCCCTGCTTGTTTAAAAATGAGAAAAGACGAGGCTGAGAACAACAGAGCACACCTAAGTATGGCTTATCCCCCAATAAAGGGGTAACCACCCCATAATTTTGCATTCTTAGATGGAGGGTTGGGAATCCCAAACTGCTCCGATCACCAGTCAACAAAAGCATCACTCTAAATACAGGGCAACCTCCACGCAACCCGTAATTAGCGGCACCTCTGAGGCTTTTGCTGGGTGTTGCTTGCCTGCCTGAGATCACAACAGACAGGAAGACACTGTGTGGCTGCCAGTTGCTGTTGTACCCCATCCTGGTGTCTGTGTGGCCTGGTAGCCCACTTCTCACCGGCCTGGTGATGGGTCTCCCCATCAAAGCTGGCCACGGATTGCGGTCCAGTTCCCAGACACAGAGGGGTCGCTGGGAAACCCCACGTAGCAATGTTTATAACAAGCGGATTTGAGTCAGTGTGGTGGTGTGACTAGAGTCCTCGGTTCAAATGCTCACTCGGCCATAAAGCTCATGGGTCAGTCACACTTCTCAGCCTGACCTACCTCACAAGCTTGTTGTAAGGATAAAATGGAGTATGCAGGCCTAAAGCCAGTTTGGTGTAGTGGTTAAGTGCGCAGACTCTAATCTGGGAGAACCGGGTTTGATTCCCCATTCCTCGCCACATGCAGCTGCTGGATGACCTTGGGTCAGTCACAGCTTCTCTCAGAGCTGTTCTCTGAAAGAACTCTCTCAACCCCACCCACCTCACAGGGTGTCTGTTGTGGGGAGGGGAAGGGAAAGGAATTTGTAAGCCGCTCTGAGACTCCAAGTGAAGGGTGGGGTATAAATCCAATCTCTTCTTCTTCTTCTTCTAAACTGCTTGGCCTGCAAGGGTAGGGCTGGCCACGAGCTTTTCCCTTCAGTTGCGGCTTAAAAGTGTGGAAATAGGAAGCTGCTAAAGCTTTTCATGGCATGGAAGCAAATAACACCACCTGGTAGATAACATCTCATTAAAGGGACATGGCACTTTTCTCCAGGTCAACTGGCAACCTGACTTGGAACCTTTTTTTTTTGGCACTGTGATTCAAACCTGGAAGATGTGAACAAGTGGTTAGAACTATCAAGTAATTAAAGTAGGCCAATAGCCACTTGTCTGTGGTGAGTAAAAACTGTGCCTGCAGGTGGATGCAGATTTTGGGGAAACATCCCATCCCCGTGTGCCTCAGCTGTCAGTGTTCTACATGACTTCTATTGGGATTTGTGGCAGGTGGGCCAGTAAACATTTTTTGTGGCCTAGCACCTTTTGCATAAGAAGAAGAGATTGGGTTTATACCTCACCCTTCACTACCCGAAGGAGTCTCAGCGTGGTTTACAAACTCCTTTCCCTTCCCCTCCCCAGAACAGACACCCTGTGAGGTAGGTGGGGCTGAGAGAGCTCTCTTGAGAACTGCCCTTGAGAGAACAGCTCTGCGAGACCTTGTGACTGACCCAAGGTCACACCAGCAGCTGCATGTGGAGGCGTGGGGAATCAAACCCGGTTCTCCCAGAGCAGAGTCCACACTCCTAACCATTACACCAAACTGGCTGAAGGAAAGATTTTATCACTTGCCTTTTCGTTTATTATTTAGATATTATACCCTGTCTTTCTCCCCAGCAGCTTCCAACGTCATTCTCCTGTCATGCGTTTTATCTTCACAGTTGGGCTTCCACAGCCAAGTAGGAATTTAACCCTGGGACTCCCAGATTCTACTCCGACACTAACCATTACACCACACTGTTAATGAAATAAATAACTTGTGCATAATTACCAAGTCCATGACTACCTCGAAGGTAACAGAGTCAGTGGAACAGATTAATGAAGAGTGGAAAGGGAGCCTAATGATTCATTCATACCTTTCTCCTCAGTGGGAATCCAAAGTGCCTGATGTCATTTTCCTCTCCTCCACTTTATCCTCACCACAACCCTGTGAGGTAGGTTAGGCCGAGAGCCTGTAACTGGCCCCGGGTCACCCCAGTGAATTTCCTTGGCACAAATAGGGATTCAAACCTGGTTCTTCCACATCCTCATCCCAACACTTTTAACACTAATTGATCCCCAAGTGGTGAAGGTTTTGTAATAAGAGGAGGAGGAGGAGGAGATTGGATTTATACGTCCTTCACTCAGAGTCTCAGAGCAGCTTACAAACTCCTTTCCCTTCCCCTCCTCACAACAGACACCTTTGAGAGAACAGCTCTGACAGAACTATGGCTTGCCCAAGTTCATCCAGCAACTGCAAGTGAAAGAGTGGGGAATCGAACCCAGTTCTCTCTAAATAGAGTCTGTGCACTTAAAGGAGCTCAAGTGGTTAAGACGCTGAACTGCAGGCTCTGGAAGGTCAGTAGTTCAGCAGTTCGAGACCCGGGTGCCGCATGATGGAGTGAGCTCCCGTCTCTAGTTCCAGCTCCTGCCAACCTAGCAGTTCGAAAGCAAGGAATTGCAAGTAGATAAATAGGTACCACTTCGGTGGGAAGGTAACAGTGTTCCGTGCGCCGTGGTGTTTAGTCATGCTGGCCACGGAAACGTCTTCGGACAGCGCTGGCTCTTCGGCTTTGAAACGGAGATGAGCACCGCAACCCTAGAGTTGGATTCGACTGGCTTTCGAGCAAGGGAACCTTTACCTTTACTTTACTTAACCACTACACCCAACTGACCACAAATAGAGGTTAAAAATGGGGTCAGAGGCTGCATGCGGTCATATTTGTGCCCCCTCAAGAACCCCTTCACCCTTACAGTATAGGGAGAAGAAGATGAAAACTGTGTTGTATAGCTGAAGACTGGGGCTAGTCTACCAGCTACCTACTGCTCACCTGGTTGTCAGTCTTTGTAGTCAGCGTGTGGGGCTAGGTGAGCAGAAAGTATCTCTCCCTAGAGCTTAGCACATAAACACATGAAGCGGCTGCATACTGAATCTGACCTTTGGTCCATCAAAGTCAGTTTTGTCTACTCAGACTGGCAGCAGCTCTCCAGGTTCTCAGGCAAAGGACTTTCACACCACCTACTGCCAGATCTTTTAATTGGAGATTCTGGGGATTGATCCTGGAACCTTCTGCATGCCAAGCAGATGCTCTACCACTGAGCCACAACCCCTCCGCTAAAGCAGTCTTGAACTATTGCATGATGGGGGACTCCTAATAATTTATCTGCCTCCCACCCACAGTTCCTGGCAGGACGTCCATTAGAAAGAGTATAAGAAGAGCCCAGATGGCTCAGACCAGGGGTCCCTCTAGTTCAGCATCCTGCTTCCAATATAAACCCAGCCAGGTGCCTCTGGGAAGTCCACAAGCAAAACATGAGGCATCTGAGGTTAGACTGGGAGGTTTAAGCTGGCTACCAGGGCTAACAGCATTGATCAACGTGATTCCCCTACCCCATGAATCTATATATCTAATAGCCAAGTTGCCCTCTCCGTGCGGATATCTAAACCTGCACATCGGGGGCACCTGGGGGGCAGGGAGATTTTCCTGCACACTTTGGGCAGTCCCCAAGTGTGCAGAAAAATCTAAAAAGTTTTAAAAATTGTACGGGGAATATTTAAATCCCCCCCAAAGAGCGTTCCCTGCGCATGCGCAGAGAACGCTCTGGGAATTCTGCGGTGGGCTAGTGGTTGGGAGGCGCTCAGGCCTCGCCACTGGTGCTGGGGGTGGGTAGATCGTCGGGCCTGGCACCTGGGAAGCACTTAGGCCTCACCGCTGGTGCTCGTGGGGGGGGAGGGAAAATCGGGGG
>NW_015177127.1:98990-99117 GCF_001447785.1 Gekko japonicus
CCCACTGAGCCAACAGCCAGCACTGTGTCTCTGTGTGCAAGTTGCAGCTGATTTCTGGTGACCCCCACAGGGTTTTCCAGGCAAGAGACAAACAGAGGTAGCTTCCCATTGCTTGTCTCTGCTGTAG
>NW_015177127.1:100775-100922 GCF_001447785.1 Gekko japonicus
GATTATTCTTTTTTATATATACGGAATATGACCTATAGGCCACATCCATTTCGCTTATCAAATACTCTGCCGTCAATTCTGTCACCGGGGCTAATGCTTCACTCAGCATTTGCTTCAGACTCTCTCCTTTAGATTCTGGGACACCCT
>NW_015177127.1:101317-116270 GCF_001447785.1 Gekko japonicus
AACGCTTTCGCTTCCGCTCCTCCCTGTTTTTTTCGCTTAAAAGTTCATGCGCATGGGAGGGACCCCTCCCCCCGCTCGTTTCACTTCTCGGTCCGTGGGGTGTTTTTTTGCTTAAAAGTTCATGCGCATGGGAGGGGCCCCTCCCCCCGCTCGTTTCACTTCTCGGTCCATGGGATGGGGAGCTTTCTTTTTAAATTGTCAAAGACGCTTTATTCTGACTCACATTCATATTGGTCTTCCGACCTCGGTTAGTCTCCAATTCGACCGCTCGATCCCCAGCGCTTGTCCCGGTCAGCATCACTAGGTTCCATATGGACACTCGCAGGAGGGACCATCGGGGCGAAGAGGCGCCTCAATTCCCCAGCATTGCGCTGGCGAAGAGGCAACCTCTCAAAAGCCCCATGGCTAGAAGCCCTTCGCCGGGCCTCTTGGGGGGCAACGAGCCTGCGTACCCCCTCCTTCCCGCTTATATGCCCGAGAGGTCCAGGAGATACGACTGCTCAGCGTGCCGCCATCCACTGGAAGTCCTGACTTTTGATTTATTGACATTCACCACAGAAATCTCATGCTCAGAGTTCTGAGTCTAGGTTAAAACATGAAATGGCTGAGTGATTAAGAGAGTCTGGGGAAGCAAGCTATGATGCAGCAGCAGCAGCAGAACTGGAAGCAGGAGATGGCCAGTTCCACTGTGGGCTTGATGGAAGCCCTCCGGAGGCCTGATCTGGCCCCCGGGCCGCATGTTTGACACCCCTGTACTAGGCACTATTAGATTGGGGAAACCCAGTTTTGAATCCCCATGGAGGCTTCTTGGGTGGCTTTGGGCCAGTTACACACTCTCGGCCTAACCTACCTCATAGGGTTGTTGTAAGCATAAAATGGGGGAAAGGAGAATGACGTAAGCTACTCTTGTCAGTGCCAGGAACTGTGGCTAGGCTGCTGGGCCTTTCGCAGCTATGTAGTACGCTGGAAGACTCACGGGTCATGCTTTCTCCGGCATGGAAATGAAGTCCCGCAGAATGCTTCGCCTGCTACATGTTGCCACATTAAAGGCACAAGACGCTGCCCAGAAAAAAGTTGGCTAGCCTTGTTTGAGATGAGAATTGTACCTGGCCACAGTGCTGGGAAACTGGTGTATTAGACTAATAAAGAATTTTATGGGCAGGAAAGTTTTGTGGAGTTAATTGCAAGGGTGGGGATAATGAGAGGTCAGATCTCTTTATTTATGACATTATCTCCTTGTATTTATTTATTCAGAATATTTTTCATCCTGCTTTTCTGCCACAGAGCAGATCTCAGAGCAGCTTACAGATCTAAAAACTCAAAACGACTATCTAAAATCTCAGTTAAATGTCGCCCTGACCTGGATAGCCCAGGCAAGCCCGATTTCGTCAGATCTCGGAAGCTAAGCAGGGCCGGCCCAGGCAAGTCCTTGGATGGGAGACCTCCTTGGAATACCAGAGGCAGGAGGTGGGGGCAGGCTTTATTCAGTCCCCTCTCTGAATATCCTCCAAGCTCTCTGTAGGGGTCAGTCCCCAGAGGTCGCCCTGACTCCCAGGTGCGCATGTGTGCACACATACACACACATTCACATATAACAAAATACCAAAAAAAAAAAAAAAGAAAGAAAGAGGAAAGTCTGACTGCTCATAAGCTATCAAACGCTGGGCTATACAATTTAGATTCTTAAGCATCTGCAAGGCAGGCTCCTAAGACTTGGGGCAAGACACACAGTAGCAGGCAGTAGCCACTTGCCAGGCTTAACAGTCCCCCCAATAAACAGCTCAGAGGAAGAGGAGCAGTCTTGCGGCTGCTTTCCTTGACTTTTTTTTTTTGGCAATGTTTAGACCATTTTTCAGCACAAGCCTGTACTGCCTGTGGCGAAACACTGAAACATTCATTGAGGCCTCTTCCACGTGGAGGTTTTTGCTCCAGTTTAGCATCCAAACCAGAGTGGGTGTTTTGGGCCTCGTCCACGTGACATCGTCCCCTAATTGTCAACTCTCTGTTTTCTCCGATTTTGCTGCAATTTTCCCCAAAACTCATTTGGTACAATTTTTTGTCAAAGCAGTGCTGTGTGGAGGAGAAGGTGCACTTTTTGGGGGGTCCCGCTGATGTCATCGCTGTTTTGCTTGCATTACCCCCTGCCTCCCACTTTTGTGGTTGACGTCCCCCCCCAGGCCATCAGAGGGCTTTTTCAAAAACTGGCAGAGAATATATCACTGTAGCGTTATAGCCATCTATCTATTCGTTCTTCTAAATCCCAGGCTTTCAATTTTTTTTTAAAAAGTTTCTAGCCCTTTTAGTTGAAGAGATGTGCCTTTCCCATTATATCTCCGCAATGAAAGGGGCTAGAGAAAAGAAAATAGGGAAATCAAAAGAACTAGTAGATTGTTATAATGCTATAGCGATATATCATTTGCCATCTTTTTAAAAGCCTGTTGGTGTGGGGGAAATGGTTGTCATGGGGGCTGGCTGAGGCAAGGAAAGTGTGGGGAGGGGTCAGCTATGCGTGGATGCTCTGGGGGCAGTGAAAACTACATGGAGAATTGTCGCCCTGTGGAAGTAGCCTTGGTCACTGGATAGTGCTGGCGGGAGGGGCTGCGCATTTAGCCATTTGCCACTAACAGCTCTCGGGTTGTCTTTGCTCCTTGAACTCATGAAGTTGCCTATCGTGAATCAGACCCTTGGGTCCATCAAGGTCTGTATTGTCTACTCAGATTGTCAGCGCCTCTCCAGGGTTTCAGGCGGAGGTCTTTCCCATCACCTGATCCTTTTAGCTGGAGATGCTGGGGATTGAACCTGGGACCTTCTGTATACCAAGCCAATGCTCTACCACTGAGCCGTGGCCTTGCCCCCAAGTCTGCCTTGTCCTGAGTCAGACCATTGGTCTATCGAGGTCAGTCTTGTCTACTCAGGCAGCAGCTCTCCTGGGTTTCACGTGGAGGTCTTTCACATCACCCACCATCTGACCTTTTTAGGTGGAGATTCTGGGGACAGAGCCTGGGACCGAGCAGAGGCTCTTCCACTGAGCCACAGCCCTTCCCTCCCTTTACTTCTGAGCTAGCTGACTGCAGAACAGCCATGCAGACCAGCTGAGCTCGTTTCCTTCTGCCGCTGGTGGCGGGAGGGAGGTCCAGCGGGCGGGGTCTGGAAGCCGTCCCGCTTGTTCTTCTAGCGAACGGAGTTAGCCCGCCGCAGGTGTTTGCAATAAAATCTTGGTTGCGTATGAACTTGACTGGGCTCTTGGCCTCCTTGCTGCCCTCCCGGTGAGAACGTGCGTCCTTCTCTGGCCTCTTTGGAGGGCGTGGAAAGAGTATGGACAAGGATTGTAGTCCAAGACTAATGTGTCCAATCACGTTCGAATGTCTGTAAGCGGGAACGACATTGATTGGACCTTATACGCTCAACCGCATTGGTTGATATCTGTATAGTAGGTGTGGCTACATTAGCCGGGAATGTTTAAATACCGAGCAGCTAGAATGGACAAGCTGTTCGGGCTATCAGATGTTGTACCGTGTTGGAGAAGTGTTCGTGTTCGAAATAAACTTGAGTTTTGCTGAAATCACTCTCCGACTATTTGTTAAGCGCTGGACTTAACAATTGCAGTCTCTTGAGCTCTGGTCCCTGTCACTGTGGAGCAAGGGCAGAATGGATCCTCTGCACAAAACGGCTGTGCTCGCTCAGACCAAACCCCAATCAAATGTGGTGTGGATTCATACATTCACACACCATGCTGCAGCTTATGGTATTCCTGCCCAGGCCCGTAGCTCCAGTGGGGCACTTCGGGGCCTGGCCCCCTGACTTCCATGCAGCCCCCAGGCCCCCCAATTCTCCGGGCCACCTGGAGGACTCCCCACCGCCACCCCTTCCCCAAGCACAGCTTGCTTCCCTGCGTAGGCAAGCAGACCGCGGACGCTACAGAAGTGAGTTTTTAAAAATTTTATTTTATTTTGCGATGTCAGTGCCCCCTGACATATTTAAAGCCCCCTCCAAATTACAAAATCCTGGCTACGGCCCGCTCCAAAGCACAGTAACCCACTATCTTGCTCTTTGGGGAACGTGTGCAAAGCGCCCCGGCCACTGAAAAAGATGCCCGAGCCCAAGGAGTGCTGTTGTCTTGACTGGCATTTCCTTCAGACTGCTGCAGCCAAGAAAGCCGATGGTGAAGTTCCTGGTTTATAGGAGTGAAGTTGTAACCCTGACTGCTTCTCTCGTCTCCCAGCTCTCTGGCATTGCAGGTCGAGGAAGAGGCGGTGGCGGGCAGAGGCGGAGTCTTTCCTTCTCTTCTTCTAATGGCCAGTCCCAGCTGGGAGAAAGATAGCGTTGCCAGCTCCGGGTTGGGAAATACCTGGAGATTTTGTGGGTGGAGCCTGAGGAGGGCGGAGTTTGGGGAGGGGGAGGGACTTCAGTGGAGTCCACCTTCCAAAGCAGCCATTTTGTCCAGGTGATCTGATTTCTGTCGCTTGGCGATCCATTGTATTCCAGGAGATCTCCAGCCACCACCTGGAGGTTCAGGCAACAAACACACAGGAAACACGGCAAGGTTGAGCAAACGTGGAAAAACGCTGTGTTAAAACAAAACACACAATTCTGATATGCTACTATGTCTTAATATATTCGTTTAAATCATATACTTAAATATACGATAAAGACCCTGGTGTATCTTATCAATGATTTATTTATTTATTTATATTTCGACTTGCTATACCGCCCTGACCCCGAAGGGTCTTTGGGCGGTTTTACATAGTGGGTTCCAAGAACGCTTGATTCCTAACTAGGGCCACATGATATAGGGGCGGGGCTGCCTACCGGCACCCAGGTGGTTGGCCTGTTATTGCTCTAGCTCGGCTTCTTCCAGGCGGTCTCTGGCGCTTCGGGATGACTTTCGTCGGCGGGACCGTTCAGGCGCACGGCCCATGTCCGCTTCGGCCTCGGCTCTGTCCATTAGGCTCTGCCGCGCCCGCGTTAACACGTCATCGCGCTCCTCCCGGCCTCCACCGTCAGTCGCACGATGTTATGCTGGCCACCAGGGACTTTTGTTGCCGCTGCATCGCCACTCCACCTCCACTGCTCTGCCGCCGCCGATGTTCCGTCGCCGTTAATGCCGCCACCACACACCTTGTCGGAGGAGGGTGCCCCTTACCCATCTAAGGGTAGGTACCCATATATATCTTGTAGAAAAGTCCACAGCTACAGAGACAAATATACAGACAGGATTTAATGCCTTAGAGCAGGGGTGTTGAACTCATTTGTTGTGAGGGCCGGATCTGACATAAATGAGAGCTCGTCGGCCCGGGCCATGTGTGTCATAAAATGCAATGCCAGGTAGGGGAGATGTAAACTTTATAAAGGACACAAACACAAAGGGTGGCATTTTTCTACTTAAAATAAAAACATGCTTAAAACATTAGCAGCTTGCAATATTTTGTTAATTTAACAGTGTCTGATAACTGACATCTCTTGCTCTGAATTATTGCATCAAAATGTCTGTGCTGTTGCAATCCTGAGAATGCTGTTCAGGTGTGTATCTGTAAGCTGCAAACCTACGATGGCGCAGCAGCAGCAGAACTGGAAGCAGAAGACAGCCAGTTCCACTGCGGGCCTAATAGAAGCCCTCTGGGGGCCTGATTTGGCCCACGGGCCACATGTTTGACACCCCTGCTGTAGACTATCTTGCTTTCTGATGAGAGATGCAGCAGTCGTCAATGCCAATGTCGTAGGCTGTTTTGCTTTCCGAAAAGAGATACAGCAAGCATCAAAACAACAACCCCACTCCTCCACACGCAGCTGCTGGTGTGACCTTGGGTCAGTCACAAGTTCTCTCAGAGCTGTTCCCTCAAGAGCAGTTCTCGAACGAGCTCTCTCAGCCTCAGCTACCTCACAGTGTGTCTGTTGTGGCTAGGGGAAGGGGAAGGAGATTGTAAGCTGCTCTGAGACTCCTTCGGGTAGTGAAGGGCAGGGGTATCCAATCTCTCCTGTTGTGTTTACGCTTTACAAAGAAATGGGAGGAGGGCGGGCTGAGCTGAGACTGCATCTTTCTCTGCAGTGCCAGTCCCGCCTGAGAACTACCTCAGCAGGGGGCTCTGAGCCAGCTGCTGACTCACCCTCCAAGTCATGCTGTTTGGTTCCCGGAAATTTTGGGGCACATGGTCTTGACTCTGTCTCTTTCTGGGAATTTTAACGAATCCAAGTATACCCTCTAGTCCTGTCTGCTGGGGTTCTCTTGGACAGCGAATGTCAACACTGTGTCCATATTCATGAATAACCACTCACCTGATCGCCTGGGGCGAGTGAGAAATTTGTTCCTAGGCAAACAGAAGGACAAATAGGTATGCATCAGAGAAGAATTTGTTGTTTTTTGTTTGCTTGCTTTTTAGTTTCAGGCCACCTGTGTGTCAGAAGTGACTAATGTAGCACGCGCTGGCTACCAGGCTATGAAATGTTTTCAAGCACCCGGAAGGTTAGTTACATACAAAGTATAGGGCCAGTGGCTAGGAACTATAATTATAACTTAAATGTGGTCAAAAAACACATGTATGTATTATCAATTAGTTAAAAACAATTATGGGCCCAATTGTAGCCTCAATACAGAATAAAAGTGTACAGCATATACAAGTGGGACTTATTGCAACCAGGCGTGTTTCAGCCATCTGGTCAAGCAATATTTGTACATATAGGCTCAATGATACAATAATAAGACAATACGTTTAGTCAGCGTAGGACCAAAAAAGGAGTTTTATTACAGTCAGTCAATGTAAGGCCTGAGAATATCGGTGAGGCCTCAAAGAGTATCGCCTTGCATCATGATCAGGTACACGTGTCCTGAGTAGTATTACTGTCGTAAGCCTTTCTGTTTTAGTCCAGAATATATTTATTTATTTATTTAAATGTATAACCCGCCCTCCCTGCGAACGGGCTCAGGGCGGCGTACAGATGGGGCCAATGCCCAATACATAAAACATTAAAACTGCATTTTAAAAACATTCAGTGCACAAAAGTGGTCCAAGAGAGTTTGGAGGTTCCTTGAAGTCTCTTGGGATCAGGAATGGAGCGGCCACTGCTCCCACACGTCCCCTGAGAAGGGAGCACTGAGTGTCCCCCATGGAGTACTGGTACAGCCAGTTGGGCATGGCCAACACACTGAGGCCCAAGAACACTTTCCAGAATCCTCTGTAATGTTCAGGTGTTTTGTGGGGCACGGAAGGCTGGTGAGTCTGGAAACCTCTGGTCTGGCTTGTTTCTCTCTCTCTCTCTCTGCTCTCAAGTTGCAGCCAACTTCTGGCAACCTTGTAGGGTTATCAAGGCGGGAGACGGAACAGAGGTGGGGTTGCCATTCCCTGCCTCTGTATAGCAACCCTGGACCCGCTTGGTGGTCTCCCATCCAAGGACTAACCAGGGCCAACCCTGCTTAGCCTCTGCGATCTGATGAGATTGGACTCCCCGTGGCCATCCAGCTCAGGCATGTCTGTGTTTAATAAAAATATAATTGTAACCCTCTTTTTGGAGGAGGAGGAGGAGATTGGATTTATACCCTGCTCTTCACTACCGGAAGGAGTCTCAGAGCGGCTGACAAACTCCTTTCCCCTCCCCTCCCCACAACAGACACCCTGTGAGGTAGGTGGGGCTGAGAGAGCTCTGACGGAAACTGCTCTTTTTCAAGGACAGCTCTTATCAGAACTATGGCTTGCCCAAGGTCATCCAGCAGCTGCAAGTGGAGGAGTGGGGAATCAAACCCGGTTCTCCCAGATTAGAGTCCGCGCACTTAACCATGACACCAAACTTAGACCAGCAAATATAGGGACCTTTCTAGGAAGTGGGAGGCACAGGGCTGTCGCTAGGCAGGGGTGGGGGCGGTGCCCCCTCCCGTATCTGGAACTGCCCCTATCCCGGGAGGATGCCAGACCCACCCACCCCCGGTGCGCCGTGCTCCTTACCCCTGCAGGCAATTGCCATTGCCTCACTGGCTCTTCCTGCTATTTCCTGACTTCCAGCCGGAGCCCCTCCGTGCAAGGCTGGCTACTGCTGAGTCTCCCCCCCCGAAGGAGGAGACGGAGCTCTTCCCCCCCCCCCCGCGAGTATCGCGGGTCCCCGTCTTGTACAATCAAATCAGAGCCAATGTACCAAAGTGGGTTTCAATTGCGACAACTACAAAATGGTATTACTAGTAGTAACTGCCCAGTTTGTGGACAGATTCATAAAACGTGTCCGTGCCAGTGGTTTTCTGGATTGTATAGCATCAGTAACTCCATCTTTGCTACAGGCTGGTACTATTGACCTTTTAGTTTCCTTGAGTTTTGTGTGGGGACGGCCGTCGGGCTGCTCCGAAGTCAATACGTCTTGCTCTCATGATTGTTAGCAGCTCTTATCTAGGATGCCTGATGTGTTTCCTTTCATTCCACGTCTGAGATGGCCTGACTCATCTCAATGTTTGGGATAGCTTGATTATGTGTGTTTGTGTAATTGTTTGTGTAACTGCATGGACTGGGAAGCCCAGGGCCTATCTATCAGCTCTGCACATTCTGGCAAAAAAACCTGGCTAAGTTTCGCTGTGTGCGTGCGCATTCAAGACCCAGCAGAGGGGAGCTCAGCCTGCTGTTTCTGTATACTTGATCATTGCTTATTAAAATCTCCTTGTAAGCAAACCTGGCAATGTTCCCTCTAAGTTGTGGAATTTGTGAGCAAAAATTCTACTTTGTGAGCTGCTGGCATTAAAGTTGTGAGGGAGCGATGTGGTTACTGCATAAATTAGTTGGCTCTGGATCCCTCCTTCCTGAGCTAAGACAAAAAGGTGTGTAAAAGGTAAAGGTTCCCTTGCTCGAAAGCCAGTCGAGTCCGACTCTAGGGTTGCGGTGCTCATCTCCGTTTCAAAGCCGAAGAGCCAGCGCTGTCCGAAGACGTTTCCGTGGTCTCGCTTACCTCTGCCCCTGGGATATCAGCAGCATGTGGCTCAATCCCTTCTCTGACAGAATGGCCTGTGTTGTGCATTGTGGAAGGAGGTGACATATCAAGAGCCAGTAGGGTGGACTAGGACCCTTTACGACCTGGGTTCGAATCCCTGTTTCTGCCATGGAAGCATGGTGGGTGACCTTGGGCTTGTCATGAACTCTCATCCTGGCCTACCTCACAGGGCTGTTGTGTGAGAAAATGGAGGTGGCAATAATGGATACTAATTATTATCATATGGCGTCGTGTGTAGAATAGCCAGGAGATCCTAAGATTGTCTGGCAGTCAGGGGCTCTGGCTCTTTTCGCGTTATGCACCACTAGGTGGCGAGCTAAAGTTGTTTTTAAAGCAAGAGATGTTTCAGAGGTAGTTTGCCATTCCTTGCCTCTGCACCGCAGCCCTGGTATTCTTTGGAGGTCACCCTTCCAAATACTAGCCAAGACCGACCCTGCTTAGCTTCCGAGATCTGACAGAATCGGGCTAGACTGTGTGTGGGGGGGTGCTTTGTTCTAAAAGCTGCTTTGAGTCCCGGGTGTGGGGTGGAGGGCAGAATATAAATAAATAAATTGTAGGTATGTAGGGCTATCTTTCAGTATACTCCTGCAGAGTGCAGGGGGTTGGACTAGATGACCTGCAAGGTCCCTCCCAACTCTAACATTCTATGATTCTATGAAATAAATAAATGCATATTAGTGGCCTGACTCTTTCTGGCTCAACCCCCCCCTCTCCGCATGTGATAACAGTTGGGTTTGGGGTTTCACGCAGACAGACAACATGCGCACAACTCCACAGGGGAAAGGAGAGGCAGAAGCAGGTTTTTAAAATTATGCATCGTGTTGATTGAGGCTTTTGTATGCCATTGCTCATGCAACCAAGTGACGTCCAAAGAGAATTTGTTGACTGGGGATTCTCAGTGCTTGCTGTCTCTGTGTACTCACCAGGGTAATTTTTACCCAGGCCTCCTCAAGTGCAGCAACTTTTGAGGGCCCCATCTGTTTGCCAACTTCAAACGGCGCCCGGAACAGGATGCAGGAGGAGCTGCTTGATCTAAGCCTGTTAAAATGAAGGATTTGGGACTTAAAACAGCTTAATCTTGGTGAAGTGTGTGCGACCAGGCTAGTTTGAATTGCAACCCCCTGGGGCTGAGCAAATTGTGAAATTGCTTTCAGGGCTGAGGAAATACAGTGACGTCGGTGAGGACTGACAAACACAGGCACAAATTGAAATCTCCAGTGCCAGTAATTAAATCAAATAGTTTGATTAAGTCTGAACTAGAATGCATCACAAAGTCTGATGCTGTCTCCCAGGGGCTTAATAAGGCCTTGGACTTCCTTAGTCATGCTTTTAACCCCTGTAGCAAAAGTAGAAAAATTGTATTATCACCTGTGGACCATTATTATGAGTGGTCTCTGGACTATTCCTCATTATATTTGTATTTTACATAATTGTGTATCACCTGGTACTTCCTGCATGTCGCAACCCTTTGATTTTGCTCTTTAATTCCCCCCTCCCATGACTGCATATTTGCAGAGTGAGTAACCACACAATATGAATCTGACAAAGTGGGTTGCAGCTCAAAAAATTTTCTGCTTGGATAAAAACTTGCTAGCCGTTAAGTTTTTATCCCGTTGCCACTGGCCTCCTGCTTATTTTTATTGCAGCAGATGTAACACTACCCATGGACTGATTAAGGAGCCATGTGTATAATTCTGAACTTGACTTAAGAACGTGGATCAAAAAATCCACACAGTGGGGCTAGGTACTAGAAAGGGGGAGTGAAATATACTGAGTTTGAGACACGTATAGTGATCAGGTCATAGTTTATTAGTGATTTCAGCTCAGACTGAAAAACTGGCCTTGCAGCCCTATTTATAAAGCCTGAACCCCCCCCCCCCTCACCAGGCTATTTACATTACAACTACTACTCTATAGGTCCATTCCAGGATCCTGGCTATCTATTGTTCTGGAGGAACAAGCTTAGCCAGTTTCCAGGTACTGTTCAGGCTGAATATGTAACAGGGAGACATTTCTACAAACCTGAGGGGACTCTCCCTAAAAAGAGAGAAGAAGAAATATCTGCATAAGCACAGATATCACAATCCAAAAAACAAAACAAAACCCCCCTACAACCCAGATCTTGCAATACTACATCACAAAATCTCAGTGGTTACTTGATCAGAACTGGCTTGAAGTCACAAAGATACCCCAGTTGCCTTCTGCTTCACTCCCAAGCTCCCTTTCAGCTGGGTGGTACTGGTGGTGATGAGGCTTGGAGCAGAAAGCACATCTGGCATGCTTCTTGCTTCAAACAGAGCCTACCCCTGTGTCATTGGCCCAAGCCCGGGTCCCCTATGTGGAGCTCCTGAACTTCGCAGACTTGGGGGTCCTTGTGGTTGGTTCCCAGACCTGGAATCTTTGAGATTGGATGCACACAAGAAAACCAGACCTTCTAAAAATATGGATAAGTTTATTAAATTATTAAAAGAAAACTATGCAGTACAATCTCTATCATTTCACAGCAAGAAAACAAAGAAGCTAACTTTCTATAATACACTGAATACCTTAGTAGCAGCATAAAATCCACAGTAGCATAAAAGCATTCTTTACATTGCAATCCATCATAATGAAGCATAACATATCTAAGCATACCAGCATGACATCAGCATGACTTTCTCTGGCCTATACCCTTATTATAGCTTTCTGCCTTATAGCATCAGGTGGCCTCTCTGGTCCAATCAGGGTTCTTCTTCTGAGGATCTTGGCAACTGCTACTAATCCCCCCTCCCATCGAGTTATACACTTGAGCACAGGTTCTCACAACTGGGCCTAATTGCTACATTCCTGCATCCGGCCTTGAAGGAGATCAGGATGGTAGTTGCAGGAAGGCTCAGAGCATGAACAAGCAGACTAGGCCTTCTAATATTCATGTTAACCCTTGAGGGAAATTAGGGTGCTTCGCTTCACAGCTCTGCTCAACCCCCTGAGAGATTAAAAAACAAAGCACCAACCCATCACCTCTGTAGTGGTAGCCAGGAGGCTTGGTATGGGAAGTGCCACAAATCTCTGCTTATCACAGCAGGGGCCATTGACCTCCATCCTTGGCGTGAGGCCTACACCTCAGGGAGGCTCACAGCTTACTCCTTCCTGCTGTGGCAGCTGTTTCAAGGTGAAAACCACCTGCCAGTTACAAGCCTCCCTGGGCAAAGGCCTTGCCCATGTTCCGGTAATATATGGCTTCCATTGTCACATTGTGGAACAGTGCTCAGACGAGCCACGGAGTGTCACTACATAGAGTGGCCAGATTCCCCCTGGCCACCAGCAGGGGGGCGGTAAGAGCTGCCAGATCCAGATTGGGAAACTTCTGGAGATTTGGGGTTGGCACCTGGGAAGGTCAGATACCTTAGTGGAATACAATGCCCCAGAGTCTACCCTCCAAAGCAGCCATTTTCTCCAGGGAAACGGATCTCTGTAGGCTGGAAATAAGCAGTAATTCTGGGGGAATCTCCAGGTCCCACCTGGAGGCTGGTGTGTGCACGATTTGTGTGCAAAGTTTCATTATCTTGCCAAAATCCTTATAGCAGCCATGTGAAGCAGGCCAATATTATGATGCCCAGATTGAGGAGTGACGGCTGAGGTTACGAGCAACCGGTGGTGACGAGACCTCAGCTGGAGGCTTTGGGATACAGAGCTCTGTGGGGCCTTCAGCCTTCAATGTCTTTTTGCGACATTTCTATCCAGCTCTCCTTCCAAGCAGCATCAATAGTTTTGCTGACGACCCCTAACCCTGGCAACAGCCCTGCGAGGTAGAGGTGGATTAGCAGGGATGCCAGCCTCCAGGTGGGACCTGGGGATCCCCTGGAATTATACCTCACCTCCAGACTACACAGATTGGTCCCCTGGCAGAAAATGGCTGCGTTGAAGAGTGGACTCCATGCCACTGTACCCCACTGAGGTCCCTGTCCTCCCCAGGCTCCACCCCCAAATCTCCAGGCGTTTCCCAACCTGGATCGGGCAACCCGCCCACCCTGGCAACCCTATAGGGGACCTGGCAGCCCTATAGATAAGGGTGCAAGAATGCCTTGCCTTAACCAGGGCGCTCCCCAAGGTTTTTAGCTGGGCACCGTTTTGGTTTTGAGGCGGGTCTCCCCGTCCCAAGGGCCACGTCTGCCATGACAAGGGCCTCCTCCTTGTAACTCCTCAGATTCTGCCGTTTCGCCCCCCCCCCCCCGCTGGAGGGCTCCAGGTATCAAGCAGATAACAAGTCATTTGCCTGAAGCAATTAAAACCAACAACATTGCCAGATTTAAAAAGCAGCACGAAAATAGATGAGTTTCCCGTTTCCCGCGGCTGACAGGTTAATTCACAACAAAATTAAAAAGCATGGCCCCCAATTCCTTTCTGAGCAAAGACGTTTTAACATTATCTCAAGAAAGGAAACAAGTAGGGTTTCCAGCATCCAGGTGGGGCCTGGGGATCTCCTGCTTTTACAACTGATCCCCAGCCGACAGAGATCAGCTCCCCTGGAGAAAATGGTTGCTTTGAAAGGTGGACTGTATGGCATTGTACTATGCTGAGGCCCCTCCCCTCCCCAAACCCCGCCCTCTCCTGGCTCCACCCCCAAAGTCTCCAGGTATTTTCCAACCCAGACTTGGCAACCCTAGAAACAAGAGACAGTCTGGCAGGATTGGAGGGGGGAATGGGGGGGTTATCGCCACGGAGAGGGCTCTCTGCCCTTCACTCTTTGCTTCTGATGCTCAGGGAACATGGACAGGGCCTTGTCTGTGTGTCAGTACAGGGAGGAGGCAATGGGGGGGGGAAGTAGCCTGCATCTAGACTCGAAAGGTCAACACCTGCATTTTAACTTCCGCCTAGAAACAAAACGGGAGCCTATTGTGGAATAGTAATCGGCTCCTTTTGGTCAGCCCAGAGAACCGGATTTAAAGCCATAGTGATGTGGGGGGAGAGCAATTCAGTTCTCCCCTGACAAGTCTCCTTCCCGGAAGTTTTCTCTTTTATCACAGACTCAGAATTGAGAAGGGGGTGGTCCTTGGTCTTCCAGTGCCTGAGCAGATCAGCTTCCCAGAGTGAGTCACTGAAGGACACCCCCCCCTTGTCCTAATCTCCCCTACAAACACAGGGAAACAATAGATTGGATTTCCCACATTCATCTCAGGAGGCTGTTAAGTTTCAAGATCAATCACTGTTGCTTAAATGACAGCTTGGTTAACTCTCTGCCTTCCGTTTAACCTCAGCAGCTGAATTTCAGTGTACCACTTGCAGACACAGTTCCCTCTTACACCTGCAAAGTCTCTTTTTAGAATGTGTAAATGCATAAAGCACTTGCCAGCAGTAGAGCCCACCCCACTGTGTGCCTGCTTGAGTCACTGTTCTGATTGTGCTTCCACACTGAAAGGAAAAAGCCCATGGCGCTGACTCTTCAGAGATGCAACAGGCAGCCTCTTTCAAAAGCAGGGTGTTCTGCCATATCTGTGGCTCAGAAGTGATTGACTGATCCAGTTGGAGACACTGAAGAACTGATTACCCTGAACTGAAGGCAGTAAGACCAGAACAGTTGAGCATGCAGAGATGTAACAGGCAGCCTCTTCTGCTGGTTGACACTTTGGGCACTTTAATTTTTAAATTATTCACTCCTTGACATGCTGGTTGGGACCCTGTATTGTGAAGCACTCTTTGTTTGTATAGGGCTATCAATGTCTACAGGTGCTGTGTAGAGTAACTGCCTGAAGAAGTGTGAATGTACACAAATGCTTATGCCCAGAATTAAACTTTGTTGGTCTTAAAGGTGCCACTGGACTCAAACTTTGTAGCCCACAATGGTATTTCTCCTCGAACGGAGTGCCTAGCACTTTGCAGCGGTGAAATGCAGCTTTTCTCTTGTTCCAAGCTCCTGTCTCTCAGCCCACCTCTGATCTACCTTGCAGGGTTATTGCAAAGGGCCCTAAGATAATGTTGATTGTAGTGGTGAGTGTTACACAGCCAGTGTGCATCC
>NW_015177127.1:116330-123292 GCF_001447785.1 Gekko japonicus
CAGGGTTGCCACCTCAGTCTCCCCTATTGAAATCAGTGGGCTGTAAAAGGCGTTCATTCTGTCCGTCTGTCTATCCAGTACATTTTTACCTTTCAAGGAGTGTAATCTGGTTCTTCTGCCCCCCATTTTATTCTCACAACAACCCTGGGAGGGAGGCAAGGCTGAGAAAGAGTCACTAGCCCAGAGGCATGTGGTAGGATAGGCACGTTTGTGTTTGGAACTGGGGACCTACTCTGACAGTATTTCAGAGTGCAGGACGGTGTAGTGTAGTGGTTAGAGTCTTGGGGTAGGATCTGGGAGACCCAGGTTTGAATGCCCAGTCTGCCTTGGAAGCTTGCTGGGTGACCTTGGGTCAGTCACACACCCTCAGCCTAACCTTCCTCACAGGGTTGTTGTGAGGATAAAATGGAGACGAGGAGAAAGATGTAAGCCCAATCTAGCGGTTCTGCGTCAGACCAGCAGGGCTTCCCACATGCAACGAATTTTTCCTGATGCAGATAGATGGTCTGAATCCAGCGGCACCTTTAAGACCAGCAAAGTTTTATTCACGGTATAAGCTTTTGTGTGCATGCCCACTTCTTCAGATACAATGAAATGGAAGTGGCTAGTCCATATATATAGG
Organism: Gekko japonicus; assembly: GCF_001447785.1. Taxonomy (NCBI): domain Eukaryota; kingdom Metazoa; phylum Chordata; class Lepidosauria; order Squamata; family Gekkonidae; genus Gekko; species Gekko japonicus. Next base: position 116,953 of record NW_015177127.1, read on the forward strand.
TAGAGGGTAAGCAGCAAATTAGCATACAGCTTAATAAAGACAGATCAAGATGGGCCGCCGTGTTTGTCTGTCTGTAGAAAAGAGCAAGAGTCCAGGAGCATCTCAAAGGCTAACAAAATTTGTGGCAGGGGAGGAGCTTTTGTGAATCGCTGCTCACTTTTGCCACAGCTAGAAGTGAGCAATATCTAGCTGTACCTGAAGGAAGTGAGCAGTGACTCACAAAGGCGCCTACCCTGCCGCAAATTTTGTCAGCCTTTAAGGCGCTCCTGGACCCTTGGTCTTTTCTACAGCACAATAAAGTTGTTTGACAGATGCAAGGCCCAAACTGGGATGACAAGCTTAGTTTGTGTGGTCACCACTTGTTTGGGGTGAATTCCCCCCAATGCTCCCTCTAAGCTGTGGAGTCTTGTGAGCAAAAATTCTACTCGGTGAGCTACTGGCATTAAAGTAGTGAGCGAGCGATTTGGTGGCTGCATAATTTAGTTTGCTCTGGGGCCAATCCTTCCTGCGGGTAAGACAACAATGTGTGAGCCAGAGGCTAAAAAAACCCCGTGAGCTAGCTCACACGAACTCATCTTAGAGTATATCAAAATCGGAGACGGATGGGCAGACGTGACCTTCTTAATTGCGGAAGGCTGAGGAGAGTAATTCACTGAGACGCGGACCAGTGTTCCCTCTAAGCTGAGTTAGCGTGAGCCAGCTCACAGTTTTTTAGCCTCCGGCTCACACATTTTTGTCTCGGCTCAGGAAAAGTGGCTCCAGAGCAAACTACTTTATGCAATAGCCAAATCGCTCGCTCACAACTTAAATGCCAGTAGCTCACAAAGTAGAATTTTTGCTCACAGGACTCCATAGCTTAGAGGGAACATTGAGTCGCGGACCCTGCGCTGGACTCGAACTCCCCACCCCCGCTACTGCTGTGCGGCAGCCTTGCGGGGCTCCTCTCGGCCGCGAGAGGGCACCAGCCGGCCTCCTTTGGCGCGGGGGGAAAAGCCGCCTCCCGGGTCCGGTTTCGCTTTCGCCAGCCAGCCCCGCCGCCGCAGCGGATGACATCAGGCCTGGAGCGGCGAGGGGGCGGATCGCCTGGCCCCGCTGGGCGGCCCGAGGAGCTCCCGCAGCCCTGCAAAGGCGGGCGGGCGAGCCAGAGCCAGGCGCGCGTCCCCGGGCGCGCCAAACTCGGAGGCTCCGCTCCGCCGAGCGCCCTGGTTTGCGGGCGAAAAAAAACCCGCCAATGGTGAACCTCATGTGGTCGGAGCTCCTGCAGGATGAGCGCCCCAAAGCCGCCGCCGGAGGAGGAGGCGGCTGCGGCGGCAGCCCGGAGAAAATGTTCGACGGCTCCCGGCGGCTGCGGAGCTTGTGGGACGGGGTGAGGCTGGAGGTGGCGGCCGAGAGCGCCGGCCCCGTCGTCCTGCACAGCTTCACGCAGCTCGACCCGGACTTGCCCCCGCTGGAGGTAAGGCGAGGGGAGGGGGACCAGGGGCGTAGGGGTTCTCCCCCCTGCTTGCAGCCTGTGCAGGTCTACGCGGGAGTAAGCCCTCCAGCGGGCAACGCTGCGGACTTGCCAGGAGGCTTTTAAGATCCGTACTGCCTAATGGGGGGGGGGGGGTACCCCCGTCCTGAGGTCTTTGGGGGGGGGTTACCCCTGTCCTGAGGTCTTTGGGAGGAAATTCTTGACCTGGCCGCCTCCCAAGTTTCTAGTCCTCTTGGTAAGCGCACCGCTTCTGGAAGAGGGAAATCTCTCTCCCTTCTGAGACTGGGTTCTGGAAGCTGCGGGTTCGGGCAAGGCAGAGCAGAATCTGGATTTGGTTCTGGTTCCAGGGGGGCAGCCCTGTTAGTCTGAGGAAGAAGGCCAGATATAAGGAATGGGTGGAAAGGGGAGAAGCCAATCCAAATACGAATGAAGAATCTGTGCACATGGTTAAAAATATGAAAATACTACAAGGAGGGAGGGGGGTAAAATGATTGTATAATGATTTAATGTAAGATAATGTATATAAGCTTCAATAATAATAATAATTTAAAAATGATTTTAAAAAAAACAACAACGAAGAAGGCCAGAGAGTCTGTCTTGGGTTTCCTTAGAGACCAGCAGCGCTTGCATCTGATGAAGCGAGCTTTAGCCTGCCCAAGTTTGTGCTAGAATAAATGTGGTCGGTCTTCAAGGAGCCTAGAGACTCCCTTTCTCAACCCCTTTCCCCCCCTTGGAGGAGCCCAGGGTGGTGTCTCCCGCCCCTTTTTAATTCCCCTGACAAACCCCTGTGGAGTTGGCTAGTCCGAAAGGTAGCGTGACTGATTTCTCCATATCCTTGACTTGAGAAATCTTTTGTTTAAGGAGTTCACTGCTGCGAGATAGGGGGATGATTATTAGCTCTAAAGGGATTAGCTAATTTCCTAGAGAACAAATAAATTGATCAGTTATTGCTGTCTTTTAGCTGTAATGACTCACTGGAGCCTCCATGTTCTGGGGCAGTATACCTTTGAAAATCAGAGGTACTGGGGCTAGGCAGCCGGTTAGAGGCTGTTTCCGGCGAGTTCCCCAGAATCACCTGGCTGGTTGCTGGCAGGAAACGGAATGCAGGATTAGAAGATGAACTTTGGTCTAGAAAGTCTTTAGTCTTCTTATAAACGTTGGGGTGTTCTCACCCCTCCCAGTTTTTGCCCTATATTTGTGGTAACCTCTGGGTAACACAGCAGAGTCTCCTGAATTTCTAGACTTCCTGACGTATTTAGTCTTTAGATGGAATTAACTAGATTTTTGCATTTCTCCTTCTTTTGCGTTTGATCTCTCGATTGGAGGTCGGAGATCCTTAAGTTTCTAGCTCTGTCTGTGCCTTAAAAACCCTCCAGCTGAAACAGCTGGGTCTCAACAAAAAGAGTTTGCATTGTGTTGGAATCGACAGCCAGATGTCAGGTGCTGGGAGTGTGTGGCTTGGATTCGAAAAGGGGGGGAGTGTGTGGCGCCAGCGAAAAGGGCCGCGTCCTTTAGTTCTGTCTGCTGGGAGCAATTCTTGGTGTTAATCTGTGGGTTTTGGCTTCGGCTAGAGATTGAGGGTGCAACTGGGATGATCCGTGGGGGCGGTGGACGTCTGACCTTGTGGAAATAGGGGAACAAGTGGAACTGTGGGATCCCTGGAGATCTGTGGGTGTGCCTTCTGAGAATCTGTGTCTTCTGTGTCCCGGTTCGGATCATGGTGCTGGAGAAGACTCTTGAGCGTCCCCTGGACTGCAAGGAGATCAGATCAGTCAATCCTAAAAGAAATCAACCCTGACTGTTCCCTGGAAGGCCAGAGACTGTAGCTGAAGCTCAAATATTTTGGGAGCTCTCACTGGAGAAGACCCTGATGCTGGGAAAGATTGAAGGCCAAAGAAGAAGGGGATGGCAAAGGATGAGATGGTTAGACAGTGTTATCGATGCGACGAATATAAAATTAAGCAAACTCTGGAGGACGGCGGAAGACAGGAGGGCCTGGCGTGATGTGGTCCAGGGGGTCAAAGAGCTGGACTCGACTGTGCGACTGAACAACAACAAAGGGAATCTTCCAGCAGGGGCCGTGGCTTTTGGCTTCTGCTAGTTAAGGGTCCCAGATCTCTGGGAGTGTCTAATGAGGCATGGGGGGGCAGTGTTTGGTTTATGGTTGCAAACTGATGGTTCTTTTTTTTTGGGGGGGATAACCTTTTTGCTGTATGGGGGGGATCCAGGAGGACTGGGAGAACTGCGAGCTTTTTCAATGAGAGTTATGGTTTGTCTGTCTGTCTGTGCCTATTTATTTGGCTTCTAGCCCGCCCGCCCCCACACACAGAGGCTGGGGCGGGTTACGACAGAGCAATAAATACGTACGATATTTAAAATATCACAGTTATTAAAACCCAGGGTAAATTTAAAAAAAACATTAATACAAACCTTAACAGTGAACGGCACCATTTAACCCCTCTCTCTCTCCATCCACTCCCGCCTAAATTCCCCAGTGCTGCAGGTGGACGGTAGTTAATATTGGGGAAGCAGGCGGATGGGAAAGAGGCAAGTCCCTCGGTGTGTGTGGGGGGGAGTTCTGTGTGTGAGCACTTTATTAGTAACTGGGTGTGGAGCTGCGGTGGCTCAAGTGGTTAAGATGCTGAACTGCAGGCTGTGGAAGGTCAGTAGTTCAGCAGTTCGAGACCCGGGTGCCGCATGACGGAGTGAGCTCCTGTCTCTAGTTCCAGCTCCTGCCAACCTAGCAGTTCGAAAGCAAGAAATTGCAAGTAGATAAATAGGTACCACTTCGGTGGGAAGGTAACAGCGTTCCATGCGCCTTGGTGTTTAGTCCTGCTGGCCACATGACCATGGAAACGTCTTCGGACAGCGCTGGCTCTTCGGCTTTGAAACGGAGATGAGCACCGCAACCCTAGAGTCGGATTCGACTGGCTTTCGAGCAAGGGAACCTTTACCTTTGAAAGCGGTTGGTCAAGGAGTGGCCCGTGGTAGCTCTCTCCCAGGTTAAAAACAATAGAGAGGGAGCAGGCAGAGAAAGACTTTTCTCCCTGTCTCCTAAAGCTAGAACTTGTTCTGCAGTCCTATGGATTGGTGGCAGGTTTTGGGAAGAGAGAAAGGAAGGCGATCCCTCCCAGAATAGCACAGAATTAACTTGCGGAACAAATTGCCATGAGAGGTCCTGACGGCCGCAGGATGCAGTAGAAGGAGGTGAGCTTGCTTGACCTAGTAGTGCCATAGTTCTGTCAGAGCTGTTCTTGAAAAGAGCAGTTACTGTCAGAGTTCTCTCAGGCCCACCTACCTCACAGGGTGTCTGTTGTGGGGGGGGGGAAGGGAAAGGAGTTTGTAAGCCACTCTGAGACTCCTTCGGGTAGTGAAGGGCGGGGTATAAATCCAATCTCTTCTTCTTCTCTTGGTCTGATCCAGTGGTGCTTCAGACAGGTCCTGGTTTGTAGGATCTTCTCTGTGAAATAGTGAACATGACTTTTTGGTGCAAGGCCCATCGGTTGCGCAAACGAGCTCTGGCGTGCCCTTTCTTTCTGCCGGGGCCAAAAGCGTCCTTTGGCGCACACGCTTATGGGATGGTCTCATTGGTTGTGCGATTATCACTCCGGCGGGCGAGCAGCCAAGCTCGAAGATCCATTAGGCGAGAGATTCTGTGGCCAGAGTTCGGGTCTGGTGCCTTTCGCGCATTTGATGGGAAGACGCAGGCTTCCTGTTGTGGGCCTGATTGGACCTTCTGTTCACATCCGAGCTGCCTGCCAGAAAGCTCTTTGGCCCAACCGGGGATCTAGAGAAGGCTCAGACCTTCCGTTGGGGAAAAGTCCACAGGACAGACGCTGACTGCGGAGGATGAGTTCCAACTTCTGGCCAAACATCTGTATTCCTCTCCCGGGGGAGCCACTGCCCTGGCCTGCTGTTGTGGTTGACTTCCTGCGGGACTTTTGACCCTACCTGAGGCCCACACCTTCTGTCAGGAGGCCAGATGGGTCATGGCAGGTATAGATTTATCTGTGACTTACTGGCAGAGCATCTGTTTGGCATGCAGAAGGTCCCAGTTTCAATCCCCAGCATCTCCAGTTAAAAGGATCAGGAGGTGATGTGAAAGACCTCTGCCTGAGACCTTGGAGAGCCGCTGCCGGTTTGGGTAGACGATATTGACTTGGATGGACCAAAGGTCGGATTCAGTATAGGGCAGTTTCATGTGTTCGTAGCCAGCCTATGTGTGTCATCGCAGGCCATTTATTGCCCAGGAAAACGTTGCCCTGCTGAGGTGGACCATCTGGTTAAGCCGGGCTTGTGGACACCCACTTCCTTGGTTACCTGTGGCGAGTTAAGAATGTCCTCCAGGAGACCACGTGGTCATTTTGCTTTGTTTGAACAGAGAAGACTGAGTACGTGTGTTCTTTTTTTCCCAGCCTAGCATAGCTTAGGTGCTGATGGGCTGATGAGAGAGGCTGAGGACTAGTAACTTTTCTGGACACAATTGCCAGCTTGCGCTAGATGGAGCGATGTGAATGATTTTGGGGCGGCAACGAACGCCAGCAAATTGCCAGTTATTTAAATTGCCATTGGATTCATCACAGCATTGCGGCTTCCCTTTCTCGGGCATCAAAATGTTTGGGGCAGTTTCCGGATCTTTCCAAATAGCCAATAGGAAGCTTTCCTGCTTCCCTCCCCCCCTTTCCGACCCTCGACCCTTTGAATGAAAACTGAGCTGAATGTTGTGTTTGCAAGACCCGGGGCTTCATTCTGGGCCGGGGGAGTGATATTGTAGAAGGTACATCATCTGTTTCTCATTATGTCTGGCAAGAAGTCATTTCACCTCCCAGATTTCCTCTCCCGGCCTCCCACCCACCCCCTGCCAGAGTA
>NW_015177127.1:123351-128251 GCF_001447785.1 Gekko japonicus
CTTCTTCAGCCCCCACCCCTGCAGTGCAAACATTTCTGGGGCGACCCCATCAAGACGGCCTTGCCCACTTCTTTGAAGGGTTCTCTCGCGCGTAGGAATAAGCAGAGTTGGGCGAGGCTGAGTAATTGCAAGAACAGAGAATCCTTTGTTGCGCCTGGAACAGGTATCCCTTCCCAGTCTTCCTCAGTGTATCTCTGTCATATTTCATCCTGGCCAAAATGGTTTTTGCGCTCGTAAGGAAACCTTTCTGTGCCCGATCAGGGGAAATCTGTGTTGTCTTCTGCCATCCTCCGGAGTTTGCTCAGTTTCATGTCATGCCCGACTCTTTGCGACCCCCTGGACCACATCAGGTCAGGAGACAACACCCCCCCCCCAAAAAAAATCTCTTGCTTGGTCCCAGCGTTTGAACCTACCTGAGCACTACAGTCATCTTTGGGTGCTGTGCCTTGGGTGCCCACGCCCCCTGAGGCTAGACGGGTAGCAACCTGAGAAAGGGCCTCCTCGGTGGTGGCACCGCAATTCTAGAATTACCTCCTCAGGGAGATTAGCCTGTTCCTTTCGATCACTGTCTTCCACCAGCAGGTGAAGAAGACTCTCCTGGTTTGTCCGGCATTCCCTCACTGATTGTCATTGACCCTGCCTTTTGTTTATGTGTGGTTTTTATTGTTTTTATGTGTATTTATATTTGTTTTTAGTCTTTTCGTGTTGGCATTGATCACTGCTGTGGGGACCCTAAGTTGGGTGGAAAGGCAGCTTAGAAATGTTTGAAATAAGTCAAGAGGGGGAGGGGAGTGGATTTATACCCACCCTTCAGAGCAGCTTACAAACTCCTTTCCCTTCCCCTCCCCACAACAGACACCCTGTAAGGTAGGTGGGGCTGAGAGCGCTCTTTCCAGAACTGTCCTTGAGAGAACAGCTTTGACAGAACTATGGCTTGCCCAAGGTCATCCAGCAGCTGCAAGTGGAGGAGTGGGGGAATCAAACCTGTTCTCCCAGATTAGAGTCCGCACACTTAACCAGACACCAAACTGGCTGGGAAATAAGGTATGGTGGGAGCATGTGACTGGCCCCAGGTCGCCCAGCAAGCTTGACCGAGTAGGGGATTTGAATCTGGGTTTCACAGATCCTGGTCTGACCCTTTACCCACTTGCGCCATTTTTTGTTACCATGTTTTTTCATGAGTTCATTGTTTTCAAAATTCAAGGATGGGTTTTGTTTAGTTGTAGCTTTTTTTGTTTTTGAATGCCTCATGGATTAGACTCAGAGGTAGAGCCTCAGCTCATGGAGTGTCCTTCGAGGGTGAAAATCGGGTTGTTTTTAAGTAACAAAAGCTCTGTAGGCCCTGAATGGAAATAGAGGGGAAAACACATGAAACCTGCTATTTATCCTAAGGGGTGCTGGTGGAATCAGTCTTAAAAGGCTACCCGTGCACATAGACTTGTTGATCGGGTCTTCAAGTCACCGTTTAAAAAAGAACAAACGGGAGTCTTGCGGACATTAAAGACAATGTTGTTCCAGTAGAAGCTTCCACAAAACAAATCCCGCACCTTGAGAGGCCGTGGGTGGATTTTCACGACAGGATTCTGATTTTTTAATTAATTTATTTGGCTGTCAAGTGGCAGCCGACTTATGGCGACCCTAGAGGTTTCAAGGCAAGAGACGCTCAGAGGCGGTTTGCCGTGGCCTGATAAGATTAGGCTATAGCCCACTCCTCCACTTGCACCTGGCTGGATAGCCTTGGGCAAGCCATAGTTCTGATAAGAGCTATCCTTGGAAAAGAGCTGTTTCTGTCAGAGCTCTCTCAGCCCCACCCACCTCACAGGGTGTCTTTTGTGGGGAGGGGAAGGGGAAGGAGTTTGTCAGCCGCTCTGAGACTCCTTTGGGTAGTGAAGGGCAGGGTATAAAGCCAATCTCCTCTTCTTCTGCTCGAAAGCCAGTCGCATCCGACTGTAGGGGTGCAGTGCTCGTCTCTGTTTCCAAGCCCAAGAGCCAGCGCTGTCCAGAGACATTTCTGTAGTCATGCGGCCGGCATGACTAGATGCCAAGGCACACGGAACATAGCCCGGGCTATGGAACAACAAAAACGCCAGGCTCAGGGGGGGCATTCAGTGCAGGGTGGGATGTAATTATGTAAAATTCAGGCCTGATCAAGATAAGTGCAGCAACCATTCACTCATTTTGGAGAACAGGTTAACACCTGTAGTGGGTTAGAAGTCCCAGGTTAACTAATGTAGTTAACACATATCATTTCAGAGGAGTATCCTTGTTAGTCTGTGGCCGCAAAATTAAACAGGAGTCCAAAAAATGTAATTTCTCTCACTCAGCCCACTTCATCAGGTGCATGAAGTGTGGTGCATCCATTGCACAGATGCATTTATTTGCACATTTCTCCGTTTAACGGGTATACGCTACATGTTGCCGAGGAATTGAGTTCTGCCTCATGGTGGGACACATTCGGTTGGCTTTTATGATGCCTCTGGACTCCTGTTTAATTTTGACAAGTGTGGTGATTGAGAAATCTCAAATCTTTGTTCAAGCTTGGGGAACGGTAATAATATTGAACTTTTTGCTGAATCCTAATTCGGCACTTTTGCATTGGAGTCTCGCTTTTATGTTCTTTTGTGCGAGAAATAGTGACCTTTAGATCAGCAACAGAATGTCTTGGAATATTATACTTTTCCCCCATCGGTGTCTGAATATTGCCAGTTTTCATGTCAGATTGAGGTCCTGCAATGAGCTGGTTAGACAGTGTTATCGATGCAACGAACATGATTTTTCCCCCCCAGACAGACAAAACATAAAAGTAGGGATAGAATACAGTATCAGTGTCTTCTCTGTTATTATACCTCATATGTAAGTGAAGTCTATTTCCAGTATATATCATGATACATATTTTGCAGATCACTAAGTGTACAGTTTCTTTTTCTGCTAAAATGTGCTTTGTCTAAGCATATTATTGATTTCTTAAGCTGTTTAATATCGTAAGTAAATTATTTGTTCTGTATAGAGAGATATTAGGATCTTAACATAAGAGACGCCAATGTTGGATCAGGCCAAAGGCCCATCCAGTCCAACACTCTGTATCACACAGTGGCCAAAAATACCAGGTGCCATCAGGAGGTCCACCAGTAGGGCCAGGACATTAGAAGCCCTCACACTGTTGTCCCCCCCAAGCACCAAGAAGACAGAGCATCACTTGCCCCAGAGTCCCCATCTATACCTTGTGGCTAATAGCCACTGATGGACCTCTGCTCCATATGCCTATCTAATTCCCTTTTGAAGCCGTCCATGCTTGTAGCCGCCACCACTTCCTGTGGCAGTGAATTCCATGTGTTAATCACTCTTTATAGATATGTTTATTGGAAACGTATTCCAATAAACATATCTATAAGTCCCTCAGTGATTCTCAGTGGTTATATAAGAAAGCTTAAAATCTCAGAAATCCCCTCAAGTATTTTCTTTCTAAATAGAGATGGTTAGACAGTGTTATCAATGCAAACGAACATGAAATTAAGCAAACTCCGGAGGACGGCAGAAGACAGGAGGGCCTGGCGCGATGTGGTCCAGGGGGTCGCAAAGAGTCGGACTCGACTGTGCGACTGAACAACAACAACAAGAAGTCTTCTGCACGGGGAGGGACGACGTTTCTCCTGTGTAGACAGCAGAAGGGTATTGTTGACACATTGCGGCTCTTCTTGTACTGGAGGATTTCCTGGCCCCTTGACCCGGCTGTTTTGTTTTGTTTCCATACCTCCGGCATCAAACAACAGCATAGTACAATTCCACTCACTGCCGCTGACAAAGGAGGCCCCGGTCCAGAAAAGCTTGGGCTGGAGTGCAGTTTTGCTAGTTCTCCAGGTGCCAAAAGGATCCCCATTTGTATTTGTTCCTAGAGATGAACTTGGCGGCTGGAATTTTTTTTCTAAGTTGCTGTAAAATAGAAGGGGTGGGGTGGGGATTACAGCCTCTGTGGGAGTTTCCCAGGGGGCTCTTCAAACCGTTTAGGAAGGGAGGCCACAGAGTGGGCGAGGGGGCCACAGCGGGGTCTCCACCCACTTTGGGGGGCCTCAAACGAGACCGACTCTTCTCGTTCCCAGAAGTCTGCCAGGATTGGGAACAAGAGAAGCCGGAGTCCACTTCAGAGCCCTCTAAAGGGGACGGCGTCTCGGGTGGAGCCCCTGGGCTGCAAAAATTGGTCGCCCCAGCTGCGAAGTGTGCTTTGCCCTGGATAAGAACATAAGAGACGCCAATGTTGGGTCAGGCCAAAGGCCCATCTAGTCCAACACTCTGTGTCACACAGTGGCCAAAAATACCAGGTGCCATCAGGAGGTCCAGCAGTGGGGCCAGGACATTAGAAGCCCTCCCACTGTTGGCCCCCCCCCAAGCACCAAGAAGACAGAGCATCACTCGCCCCAGAGCCCCTATCTATACCTTGTGGCTAATAGCTACTGATGGACCTCTGCTCCTTATGCCTATCTAATTCCCCTTTGAAGCCGTCCATGCTTGTAGCTGCCACCACCTCCTTATCCGATCTTGGAAGCTAAGCAGGGTCAGCCCTGGTTGGTCCTTGGATGGGAGACCACCGAGGAGGCAGGCAGTGGCAGTCTCGGAAGATGCGAGCCGTGACTCACGGAAGCTCCTAGCCTGCCATAAATTTTTGTTGGTTTTTAAGGTGCGACTGGACTCTTGCTCTTGGTGTCGTGGTTAAGTGCGCGGACTCTAATCTGGGAGAACCGGGTTTGATTTCCCCACCCCTCCCCTTGCACCTGCTGGATGACCTTGGGGCAAGCCACAGTTCTGGCAGAGCTGTCCTTGAACAAGAGCCGTTTCTGTCAGAGCTCTCCCAGCCCCACCTACCTCACAAGGTGTCTGTTGTGGGGAGGGGAAGGGAAAGGAGTTT
>NW_015177127.1:128668-132367 GCF_001447785.1 Gekko japonicus
GGCGGGAGTGCAAGGAAGCCCCGTGAAGGCCCTCCCTGGCCCCAGGCAGGCAGGGGTGGGGAGAGGCAGGGAGGAAGCAACTTACCCTCCCTCTTCTCCTGCCTCCTCCTGGCTGAATGAGGGCCGGAAGCGAGGTGGCCGGAAGCAGGGGGCGGGGCTTCGTCATGTGCCCCCCCCCATACCTCACCTGGGGGAACTGCATTCCCCTGCGATCCCCCCTGAAATGACCTCTGGTCGTAGGGCATTGCTGGAAGACGTCTGATCCTCCAGATCTTCCGATGGTCCTGGGATAACTGGCCAGATACTTGCCGCTGGGAATTCCACGCGACAGCTGGTGCGCGGCAGCATTTGGTATCCGACAGCTGACGAGGTTCCGTCCCCGACGTCTGCCAAGACAAGCCCGAGATGCCGAGGAGTCCCAGCGCTGGAGTGCCGGGGCTGAAGATGCCACGCTGTTCCGTTTTGACGTCTGGGATTCGGTGGAAGTCGAAACGGGTGTCTCAGATTCAGCCCGAGGGGATGTTACTTCTTTACTTTAGTTCTTCACCCAAAGAGTGATTAACACATGGAATTCACTGCCACAGGAGGTGGTGGCGGCTACAAGCAGGGACGGCTTCAAGAGGGAATTAGATAAGCATATGGAGCAGAGGTCCATCAGTGGCTATTAGCCACAAGGTATAGATAGGGGCTCTGGGGCAAGGGATGCTCTGTATTCTTGGTGCTTATGGTCTCAAGACGGTTGCCTGACAGAAAAGAGCTCTTGGAAGTGCTGAAACCTCCGGATCGACCTTGACTAAGCTGCTATGTGTGTGGAAAGCACTGGCGGGTTGCATCCGGTTTATGGTGACCCCAATGGGAAGAGAGGAACAGAGGTGGTTTGCCATTGCTTACCTCTGCATAGCAACCCTGGACTTCTTTGGTAGTCTCCCATCCAAGTACTTAACCAGGCCAACCCTTCCTAGCTTCTGAGATCTGATGAGATCTGACTAGCCCGGGCCAACTAGGTCAGAGCAAAGCAGTTATTTCAGCACTAGAAATAAGGCCCGTTGTGGAAATAAATACAACGGGATCTAGAAAGAGGCTCTGGGAGAGTGCTCTGGCTTTGGGCAAACAGTGTCAGTCTGCTTTTAAATCATGAACCTGGGACCTGCACACCACCAGAATACAGCAGGTTCCATATGTAACTGACATTCCAACTGCCTTGGGGAGGGGGAGTTTGAGGTGTGGAATGGAGTGAAGTCCAATCAGCTTCCATATGCAAAAGACCAGGTTGTCGCAGCAGTTGTGGTGTGGGTGGGACCCGGGCTTTGCCTTCTGATTGGTGGCGATATATGCTGAGGAGCACTGCCATCAGCCATACACTAAGGGAGTGCATTTTAGAATTAGAACTTTGGCACCCACTATTCAATTATATATAATAAGGAGAGATGTTTGTGGCTTGACCATGGAAGCATGGGATGGAGCCACGGGGCTGCTTACCTCGGGCTGTGACGGCGGATGGGGACCGAGCCCTGGGGCGGCTGTGAAAAGGGCTGTGTTCGGAACTCCGATAAAAGCTGTGAGCTTACTTCTGTGTAGGAAGCCCTACTTTGGATCCCCCGCTTCCTTGTAAGCCTCTGCCGCTTTCCTTTCTTCAGAAGGGCTGCAAGGGGCATTTGAACTAAGAGGTGGTGTGTCATGATCTCTCGGTTCTCAGGAGAGAGACAGTGGCGTGGCTCTTGCAAAGGGAGCCGGGAGGGTGCCTGTTGGGGGGGCGGGGGGGGGCTCTTTCCCATACTTGCAGGTGCCCTGCAGCGGCGGCACAGTTCCCTCTTCTACACAACCCCTCAAGGCAGGGGACCCTCTTCCTTTTTGCCTTGAACCCCTGACACCTGGGACCAAAACTTGCAACGTAACTCTCTGCGTGAACCCTGCCTTGGCGTTTTGCCCCAGTTTTTAAGGAAGGGGATGACTGATTCATGGCAACGCAGAATCTAAAGCAAGGCCTTTATTACTGGCCATCATGCATTCCTGGGTGTGATATTTTTCCTTGCCCTCTTGAAAATGGGGGTGAGAGAAGAAGAAGAGAAGAGTGACTTACTAACTCCTTTCCCTTCCTCTCCCCACACCCTGTGAGGTAGGTGGGGCTGAGAGAGCTCTTTCAAGAACTGCTCTTTCAAGGACAGCTCTTGTCAGAACCATGGCTTACCCAAGGTCATCCAGCAGCTGCAAGTGGAGGAGTGGGGAATCAAACCCGGTTCTCCCGGATTAGAGTCCGCGCACTTCACCACGACACCAAACTGGCTGGCGTTTGAACTTGAAACTGAGAATTGTGTCCTGAACTTTGCCTATCAGGTTTTATTTCAATATCTGAGTGGGCAAGAGAGATCTGACCTTCACATCCACCTGCCCACCCAAATAGGCAACTTGAGCCAAAGGTACGGCTTTGACTACCCAAACAAGCATTTGACTTGAGCCTGCCTCTAGAGGCCTGTAGAACATCGAGACAGCCTGTTTGAAGCCAGGTAATGCGTTAGTCTCTGAGTCACTTTTAACGGAGGTAGCTTGCCTGCAGAAAGACAGGGACCTTTGAACTCTTAGCCTTGGGTGTAGGGCTTGGGAAATTCCTGGAGATTTGGGGGTGGAGCCTAAAGGAAGGTGGGATTTGGGGAGGAGAGAGACCTCAGCAGGGTAGGATGCTGTAATCCGGCCTCCAAAGTGGTGGTTCTTCTCCAGGGGAATTTGTCTGTGTCGTCTGGAGAGCTGTTGTAATTCAGGGAGATCTCCCGGCCCCACCCTAACTGGGTAGCTGAAGGACTGTTGGTCTTGCAACAGTGATCCCTTAATCATCCCTTAATCATCATTTCATGGGAATGGAGGGCAGGCACAGAAACTGTTACAGAGGGGGACAAGCAGGGCTATTTTGGGGCAGGAAGGCACAGGAACGGAGTTCCGGCTGGCTTCCAAGTTGGCCAAGCCCAGCAGGAACTCATTAGCATAGTAGGCCACACCCAACAGCAGAAACTCATTAGGGTTGGCTACATTAGGGGTGTGTGGCCTAACATGCAAAGGAGTTCCTGCTACAAAAAAAGCCCTGGGTTTTGACAACAAACAAGGTAAACAGCATAAGAAGCAAAAGGTGGGTGTGGCTGGATGGCCACACTTCTGGTAACATGGGGTGTGGCCTAATATGCCAATGAGCTGTGCTGTCAGGGGTGTGGCCTAATATGCTAATGAGTTCCTGGTGTTGGGTGTGGCCTATTATGCTAATGAGTTCTTGCTGGGCTTTTTGTACAAAAAAAGCCCTGGGTACAAGTAATTTAAAAACAAATTGCTGGTCCTTCAGACTTCATGGGATGGGCTTAGTTCCAGATGGGTAGCCATCTCAGTCTGTAAGCAGCAAAGAAACACATAGGAGTGTATTTCCAATAGGAAGATATGCATGTTTTTTCCCGTCTGCCTGATGGATATATTCTTTGTGCAACTGATGATATGTTCCCCCTCGAGCACTTCGGTCTGGGACCCAACACCTCCTGGAAAAGCCAGGTCCCAAAGAGGCCAGGCTGGCCGCTACCAGGGCCAGGGCTTTCTCGGTGGCGGCTCCTACCTGGTGGAATGAGCTCCCGGAGGAGATCCGGGCCCTGCGGGACCTTGTACAGTTCCGCAGGGCCTGTAAGACGGAGCTCTTCCGCCAGGCGTATGAGTAGGGGCCGCCACTAC
>NW_015177127.1:132414-133398 GCF_001447785.1 Gekko japonicus
AACATTGGCTGTCTGGAGGAACTGGTTGGCCACTGTGTGAGGCAGGATGATGGACTAGATGGCGCACTGGTGTGATCCCACAGGGCTCTTCTTAAGTGAGCTCCAACTGTGACAAAAAATTACACTGGAATAAATTTTGTTCCTCTTTAAGGTTGCGCCAGGCAACGGTCAATAGATAGGCTTGGCATCGTATGAGCGTGACTAAATAAATAACATTCAGGCATGTCAGCTTTCTAGTAGTCGGGGTGGAGCTTCATTGTCTTTTCCCCTCTTCTTTCCCAACAGAAA
Source organism: Gekko japonicus (assembly GCF_001447785.1). NCBI lineage: Eukaryota > Metazoa > Chordata > Lepidosauria > Squamata > Gekkonidae > Gekko > Gekko japonicus. The sequence continues at coordinate 132,703 of NW_015177127.1, forward strand.
CGGGAATATCTGTGGTTTCTAAACTCAGTCCTGTGGTAGTCTCAGGGGAAGGAGAATTGTTCCCAGGGGGCAAGGTTTTAAAAAGGAGGGTCTTTGGTACAGCGCGGGCACTGAGCAGGTGGGCTAGCCAGGTGCCTTGCCTTTGTGCTTGTCTTTCGAAGGCTGGTGTGCATTATGCAGAACTGGCAAACCTGTTGAGCCATGTTTAGTTTTCACATTACATCGGGGGGGGGGAGGTCCCCAACACGGTGCCCGCGGGCACTGTGATGCCCACTGACACTTATCTTGGTACTTGCCAAAGGTGGGGTGGGTGAGTGAGTGGGGCCAACAGAGCAGGAGAGGCCAGCAGAGCTTCTGACTGGCTGTTGGTGATCTGACAGATACTGACAGATGTGTGTTTCTTAGCTCGCTCAGTGGGTATACTTGTGTGCGCTCAGGGAAAATATTTTTTAACAATACGTTCACTTTCAAAAGTGTCCTTTTCGAGCTTCTTCCTGTGACGGCCGTTTTGTGGTTGTGCCCACTACCCTGCATCCGATTTCCAAGAGTGTCCGCAGGCTCAGGAAGGTTGGGAACCCCTGCTCGGCAGCTCTGCGGGTTGGCCCCTTTTGGGTGGAGAATTCTGGGTTTTCCCGTAGGAGTCAGAAGATGAACAGGCCCTCTCCTCCAGCTGCTTTGATGGCTGGATCTGTTTTA
>NW_015177127.1:133429-137731 GCF_001447785.1 Gekko japonicus
TCAACCAAGGCTGCGGTCACACTAGAGAAAAATTCGGGGGGAAAACGTTTTTTTCCTGAAGCCTTTTTGTTTTTTTCCGAAAAATTGGAAAAATTGAAAAAAGAAAAGAAAAGAAAAGAAATTGATTATGGAACGTTTTATTTTAACATGAGGAATAAAATATTTTAAGACAAGGTGTTCAAATATTTTCCCAATCATTTCTAATATATATATATATATATCTGGGATCAGATTGATCTAATTTCTGTGCACCGAGGACAAGCAAGTCCTAGGTTACAAACTGAACTCTCCAATGCAAGAACAAGATGCATTTCTTCCTTTAGGAGGTGCGATTGTCAGAAGAAAATTAAAAAGTTTCAGTTTTGTTTTTGCATGTGGGTGGGTATACTTTTTGTAATAATTGTTTGGATACACTATTTTTTTAATATGCTAATTGTGATAATTTCATGCCAAGTAAACATGTCCATAGTCATATTTTATGTTCCTAAACTAACAGAATGACTTTCAATCTAGAAAAGACAAAAGAAATGCTAATGTAGCATTTTTTTCAATTTTTCCGAAAATTGCCGGTTTCCCCCTGAAAAAAACCCGGGTTTTTTTCAGAGCTTCAAAATTTCCGGAAATTTTACATCTCTAGGTCACACACACTAAACAATCCACTTTCCAAGGCGCTTTCCAACTGGATCTTGCTGGTTCACACAACAGTAAAATCCGGTTGGAAAGTGCACTGAAAGTGGATTATTTAGTGTGTGGGACCGCAGCCCAAGAGTCCATTCTTGCTTGTTTCCCATTCAGTGTGCCTCCTCCAGAGCTGGTGTGTGTGTGTGTGTGAGGGCCATCATTTTATACCCTGAGGTTGGGCACCCGCCAGGGCCCACTGCTGTTGACCCCCCCCCCACTTATTTGCTAGCACCCCACCGTGCCCCCAGTTGCCCTCGCTGCCCAGGGCCACCAGAGGAAGGGATACAGGCAGCAGTGAGCACAGAGCAGTGGAAGAGCTCACAAACCAACAGGGGAAAGACGCACAGGCAGGTGGGAGGCAAGTGAGTGGGAGAAGGAAAGGAAGGCATGTGTGTGGGGTGGGCCCCGGTCGGGGGTAGAAGAGGGAGGCCCTGGGAACTCTCCGGGTCCCCTCGAAATCTGGAAGTGGCCCTGGTTGTGCGTACCTGTGGGGTGGGGAAAGTGAATGCCAGGTGCGCCCATCCTTCCTCTTTGAGAGTCTCTGCTCACAGTGAACAGGTAGAAAAGAGCAAGAGTCCAGGAGTACCTTTGTTGTTGTTCAGTCGCACAGTCGAGTCCGACTCTTCGCGACCCCATGAACAAGATCCCTTTAAGGAGTACCTTAAAGGCTAACAAAATCTGTGGCAGGGGGCGAGCTTTCCTGAATCACTGCTCGCTTCTTCAGATACAGCTAGAATGGGAGTCCCATCTGTCCTATTTATTGCAAAGTGGAGTGGTTTCAGATGCTGAATGACGTTAGCAGGCAAAAGACAATAGCATGTGAATGACAATAGTAGGCGTGATTGGATTTAGGTGAGATATGCAGAGAGGTAATAGGCGTGGAGAAATCAGCATTGGTAATGAGACAGGAAACCTAGGTCTTGATTCAATCCAGGTGGATGCATTGTCTTGAAGTGAGTAGTGACTCACGAAAGCTCCTACCCTGCCACATATTTTGTTAGTCTTTAAGGTGCTACTGGACTCTTGCTGTTTTCTACTGCTACATGCTAACACGGCTGCCCATCTTGATCTATCACAATGAACAAGGTAGAGGGTGATGTGAGTTAAAAATGGAGGGGAAGACTGATGACTGGTGGGTCTTGATGGATATTAAGTTTGGAGGAATGACCTGGCTTTGCCTCCGCTCAGTTTCTTAGGGCTTCTGGTAGCTGAGGCATGTGGCCTGAATCAAAGTCACAGGCACACTTCACTCTTGCACTTGGGGGGAAGGGTTACTTTTAGGGTTAAGAATTACTCATTCCTAAAGGGGCCCACCCAGTCTGTTTCTGTATCACTCCTTTGGACATTCCTCCGTATTGGAAGGCGCAATCCCAGATCAATGACTTGTGCATAGACATAACGGGCAGGCTCCTCTGAGAATATGGGATTCTGTCGCATCTGTGCACTGGGAGTGACTGGACCATTCAGTTGTGTCCAGTGTAGAGAGATGCAGTGCCTGCTCTTAGAGAAGGCCAGTTTGGAAGGAGGCGCAGTGACTCGTGCAGAGACACAAAGACACTCCCTGAGCCCTCCTGCCCTAATGTGGTTCTGCAGGTTGCTTGGAGAGGGGCCTTCTCTCCCCCCCCCAGCTCCTGTCCTTGGCAATCCAGAGAGCCAACGTCACCCGCCAGCTTTTCCTGGCAGGGGTCTTGCCTCCTGGCTCCTTTCCAAGGAAGGTGCAGCAGGGAAGTCCTGCTATTCCTGGGGAAGGATTGTAAGCAGCCCTGGATGGCCAAGGAAGATGTTTTACCCTCGGGCTGGTTGCTGATGGTTGCTGTGTGGGGCGTCTGTAGGAGCACACAGTAGTTTCCAGCATGCCCAGCCGCGTTCAGAGTTTTAAGAGGATTGAGGACCAGCTTGGCAGCTTTGGGAAAGAGGCTTCCGCTTATCCCCTGGCTCCCGTCCAAGCGCAAACATGCCCTCGCCTAGCGGGACCACCCAACGGTCTTTTGTTTGTATGGCGTGTGTCGCTTTCCATTCCGCTTTTAGGGCCGCGTTGAAAACAGGCTTGCAGATAGAGTCCGGGCAGGGAGTGTCTCCCGCCCCTTCCCTGGAGCCAGACCCGGCCCGGCTTTGTTGGGGTCTTTCCTTGGCAAATTCGAGTGTATCGTGCCTGTGCGTTGCCTACTCCTGCCCCTTGCACTTCTGTGCCTGGCGAAGGTTCTTGAGCCGGGTGCAGCCAACCAGCTGCCCTCTGTGCAAGTCCTCGATGCATGTGAGGCAGGAGGCCTGAATTTGGGTGCCCCGTACCAAGGGCTCCCAATGTCGTGCTTGTGGGCACCATGATGCTAGGGCCGCCAGGTTCTACCTGGCAGCCAGCAGGGAATCAACGGGCCTTCTCTGGGAGTTTTCTGCCGTGTGCGCAAAGCGTGGTGCGATGCAATGACATCACCCAGAATTGACATCATCACGTTGCCAACATTGTGCAGTGACGCTCAGGGGTCATTTCGTAGAAAAAGAGCTAGGGGAACTCATTAGCATAACTCATTTAGATGTTAAGACACTGAGTGGCAGACCGGAAGGTCGGTAGCTCAGCTGTTCGAGACCCGAGTGTGCCGCCATGACGGAGTGAGCTCCCATCTCCGGACCCAACTCCTGCCAACCTAGCAGTTCAAAAGCAAGAAATTGCAAGTAGATAAGTAGGTACCGCTTCGGTGGGAAGGTAACTGTGTCCTGTGCGCCTTGGTGTTCAGTCATGCTGGCCACGTGACCACGGAAACGCCTGCAGACAGCGCTGGCTCTTAGGCTTAGAAACGGAGATGAGCACTGCCCCCTAGAGTCGGATTCGACTGGCTTTCAAGCAAGGACAACCTTTACCTTTAGAACCTTTACTACCGTTTGAGCCCAAGTTTTACCATACAGTTTTGCCCGTGGCGTCATCACGTCATGTTTGGGGGCATTTGTGGGCAGGGTTCCCCTGGAAGGCGGTGGAAATGGGCCCGCAAAAGCGGGGGACCCCACTCGGACCGGGGGGGGGGGGGCTGGCAACCCTAGCGTAATGCCTCCTGACCCCTTTCCTGGCGTCCACCAAGTGTTTTTAAAATGTGGGCGTGGCCGGGTGGGGCTCCTGCCCAGCCCAGCTTCTGATTGGCCACTGGAGACCTGATTGGGTGTGCAAGGTTGAAACAATGTTGTTTTGGCGGCGGCTGTCACCACAGTGCTAGTTTTGTTTTCTTTCTCCTCTTTCCCAGCGTATTTTTAAAAATTACTCCTCTTGCCACCTGCATTTGGCCTTCCGCTGTGCGTGCGTGTGTGTCTCTGCCTCCTTCGGTGGCCATTTTGTGGCTGAGCCCACCACCTGGGTCAGAATTCCAAAGGTGCCCACAGGGTCAAAAAGGTCGGAGACCCCCCTGCCCTAGACTGTTGCCTCTCTGGAGTTGGCTCTCTGGTTGCGCTGGCTCGGTTCGACGGTGAGTGTGCCCAAGGGCAGGAAAAGTGACGCAGTGTTTTCAGTGCAGCCAGGCATCGTGGTGGCCAATGCTCCCTCGAAGCTGTGGAGTCTTGTGAGCAAAACGTCTGCTTTGTGAGCCGCTGGCATTAAACTGAGCGAGCAATTCGGCTACTGCGTCAATTAGTTTGCTC
>NW_015177128.1:0-5858 GCF_001447785.1 Gekko japonicus
GCTGCTTCTATGCAAAGTTTTGAAGTCCCGCACACGTCCCCAGAAATATCTCACCTAAAGTCTTCTCTGACTGAATGTTTTACAGAGAAACAGAGAGAAATAGCACATGATTGTTCTCTGAATAAAATGATTGGTCCCCAAAGTGATTTTATAAAGATATAAGCAACAGGCGGACTTTTAGAATACATCTTGATAACCCTAATAAAATTCTCCAAGCAAAGTAATATGGCTAAAATTGGCACGTGCTCACAATTTAAAAGCGATAAATCTCTAAATCTCCTAATTCTTCAGCCACGCTGAGGAACTGTCAAGTTCTTTTCAAATACGCATGCATGTGTGTGCGCCTGGAAGTCAAGGCGACCTTTGGTGACTGACCCCTGCTGGGAGCCTGGAGGATATTCAGAGAGGCAGCTGAGTAAAGCCTGCCCCCGCCTCCCGCCTCTGGTATTCCAAGGAGGTCTCCCATCCAAGTGCTCGCCAGAGTCGACCCTGCTCAGCTTCCAAGATCTGATGAGATCGGGCTTGCCTGGGCCGTCCAGGTCAGAGTAGGGGTTTAAATTCCTGTACTTGAACTCTACAAACTAAACAAAAGCACACACGATTGGCATGGATTATGATTAAAACCACGTGGATTTGACATCAGGCCCGGATGCACCAGGGCAGGCTGTGGGTACCTAGTGCTGGCAGGAAAGCCCTCGGCATCCGCTCAGAAGCACTCTTGGCTTTTTGGGGGTCCAGAGCTGAAGCCAGTCCCTGGAGACCGGTTCCTTCCAGGTCCCAGTCCTGACTCAGGCGCAAGTCTCGCCATTTTGCCCTCTAAGGCGACTCATTCTGTCCCCCACCCCGCAGTGCCCTGGGTGTGGACGCCTGGCCCAGCTCTCTGCGGAAAAGGGAGTGGCGGATTGCTCGCAAGGAGAGAGTCGGCACGTCAAGGAGGATGGAGATGGTGGAGAGCAGCAGTGAGTAAAGCCCGAAGGGGCGTGTGTGTCCCCCCCCCGTACCCATACATGTAGTTGCCTCCGGGCCGGATCCTCGGGCCTGGACCTCCTGGTGGGAGGGGGTTGTGGGGGGAACATCAGAGCAGCGACTTCTGCAAAAAGGCCAGTTTGGTGTAGTGGTTAAGCGTGTGGACTCTAATCTGGGAGAACGGGGTTTGATTCCCCACTCCTCCACTTGCAGCTCCTGGATGACCTTGGGTCAGTCACAAGTTCTCTCAGAGCTGTCCTTGAAAGGGCAGTCCTCGAGAGAGCTCACTCAGCCCCACCTACCTCACAGGGTGCCCTGTTGTGGGGAGGGGAAGGGAAAAGAGTTTGTAAGCCACTCTTAGACTCCGAGTGAAGGGTGGGGTATAAATCCAATCTCCTCCTCCTCCTCCTCCTCCTCCTCTTCCTCCTCCTCCTCCTCCTCTTCTTCTTCAATAAGGGGCCAAAGAGATGGTATGCTGGGGAGGGAGAGGTCATGTGCTGTCTGGGGGGCCCACTGCCTTCATCTTCTGTCCTCCCACAGCCCCCCGAGAGGGGAAAAGAGAAGAGCCGGGCGTGAAGCGAAGGGAGGCCCAGCCGGACGAGGCGAAGGCGTCAAGGAGTGCCAGGCAAATCAGGGGGCGCCGGCTCTGGCCCCGCCTCCGGAAGGGCTTCCGGCACGCTGTGGAAAAGGTATCCTCCCACCCGTTGGGCCCGTGAGGGGAAACTGGGGTCCCTTGGAAGCACTGGCTGAGGGTACATGGTGGAAATGGCACTCCACACATGCTCAGAGGTATCTTGTCAAAGGCTTGTGGGACCTCTGCTGGGCTTTCACCAGACAGCCGCAGGCATTAACACGTGGGATTCACTGCCACAGGAGGGGGTGGCGGCTACAAGCATGGACGGCTTCAAGAGGGGAATTGGATAAGCATCTGGAGCAGAGGTCCATCGGTGGCCCCTATAAGCCACAAGGTATAGATAGGGACTCTGGGGCAAGGGATGCTCTGTCTTCTTGGTGCTGGGGGGGGTCAACAGTGGGAGGGCTCCTAGTGTCCTGGCCCCACTGCTGGACCTCCTGATGGCACTGGTATTTCTGGCCACTGTGTGACACAGAGTGTTGGGCTGGATGGGCCATTGGCCTGATCCAACACTGGCTTCTCTTATGTTCTTATGTTAAGGCCAAGGGGCACATGGAGCGGGTCCAATGACATCCAACAGAAACCTGGCTTCCGAGGGCAAGGAGCGTCTCCGAGGGGGCCGGAGCTGGACCTTGGAGTCGGGCGCCCAACCTCGTGGCTTCAAGGTGGATCCTCTGGTGGGCGGGGCTTGGGGACTGTCACCTCTGTTGTGGGAACAGGCCTCGGGGGGGGGGCTTGGGCCGGGCTCTTGGGGTTGAGATCCAGAGGGGTGGTCCTCCCCAGCTGCTCTTCAGGACGGGGTGCCCCGCATCAGAAAGAGAATCCCAAACGGAGGGAAACGCTTTCTCCATCCCAGCGGTGTCGGTTTCAAGGACTAAACGTTTCAGCAAGGTTATCTCTCTTGGGCGGGGAACTGGGGGGAGGAAAGGCCCAGGAAAGAAGACACAGAGAGAGAGACAGAGAGACAGAGATCTGACTGCTGTGTGTGCTCCTCCTGGGGGCCAAAGCAGGAGTTTCAAAGGCTGGTCAGCCAGGAAAGCAAAACCAGGGGAAACGGTCCCGAGCAGCTCACCGACCTGGGCAGTCTTGGGGCGGTCAGACTCTCACTTTGGGGGAGGATTCTGTCCCCAGTTATAGGACCAAACGGGAGGGGGCTTGGGAACAGAGATGGAAGACCAGGGGCATATCATCCGGGCTGTGTGTGTGTGTGTGTGTGTGTGCGCGTGGGGCCAGCCTATGAGTCCAGAGGAAGTGAAAGGGGGGTAGGTCCAGAGTAAGAAGGGAACGGTAGAGCTGGGGGTGACGTGGAGGCCGGGCGTGGCATCAGTGTGCTCGTGGCTGCCCCACCACCTCTGTGGGCTGAGCGGGGTTGAGGCAGGCGTGGCCCTCCCTCCTTGCTCCCATCTCTGCCTTCCACGCTCAGCAGAGACCGGCTTGATTCCTCATCATGCCCGATGTGGAGGGGCGCTGGGCGCAGGCCTCCGGGCCCTGATGAGATCGGGCCAGCCTGGGCCACCCGGGTCAGGCCAAGAGACGGACGGAGGTGCTCTGCCGCTGCTCTGCCTCTGATGAACAGCCCTGGACGTCCTTGGTGGCCGACCCCGCTTAGCTTCTGAGACCTGACAAGGTTTCCACAGAGAGTCCTGCTTTCTCAAACGGGAGCCGGGCAATGAAAGGATCCCCAGATGGGGATCGGGAAACCATAAGAACATAAGAGGAGCCAATGTTGGATCAGGCCAATGAGAGCCAGTTTGGTGTAGGTGGTGAAGCGCGGACTTTAATCTGAGAGAACCAGGTTTGATTCCCCACTCCTCCTCCACCCGCACCTGCTGGATGACCTTGGGCAAGCCGTAGTTCTGACAAGAGCTGTTGTTGAAAAAAGAGCAGTTTCTGTCAAGAGCTCTCTCAGCCCCACCAACCTCCCAGGGTGTCTGTTGTGGGGAGGGGAAGGGAAAGGAGTCTGTAAGCCACTCTGAGACTCCCTTGGGGAGTGAAGGGCGGGGTATAAATCCAATGTATTTTTCTTCTTCTTCTTCAATGGCCAAAAATACCAGGTGCCATCAGGAGGTCCAGCAGTGGGGCCAGGACACTAGAAACCCTCCCACTGTTTTCTCCTCCCCAAGCACCAAGAAGGCAGCATCACTCGCCCCAGCCTGAGAGCCCCTATCTATACCTTGTGGCTCATAGCCACCGATGGACCTCTGCTCCAGATGCTTATCCAATTCCCTTTTGAAGCCGTCCATGCTTGTAGCCGCCACCACTTCCTGCGGCAGTGAATTCCATGTGTTAATCACTCTTTGGGTGAAGAAGTACTTCCTTTTATCTGTTCCAACCCAACTGCTCAGCAATTTCATTGAGTGCCCACAAGGAGTTCTTGTATGGTGAGAAAGGGAGGAAAGTTCTTCTTTCTCGACCTGCTCTTTCCCATGCAGAATCTTATAAACCTCAATCCTGTCACCCCTCGGCCGTGGTTTTGTAGCACGGAGAAAGGGGCCTAAGCCCAAGCACAGACCACCAGATCAACAGAAGGAGAAGAACTTTATTGGCGCCGGTTCAGTCAGCGAAGCACGCTTTAAACAGACTGAACCCAGAGCAATGCAGGCTCCAGGCTTTTATACTGCAACAAGGTTACACGTCATCATTTACATCACCAGAGTGGAATTTTCCATTGACTAGGCTTACTTTTCCCGCCCAAACCAAACAAGCTCACTTCTGCCCCCTTATGACTGGAACATGAACAGCAACTATCCCCTTATATGGGCAAGGAATAATAAATGCCTACTTCAGTTTCTCCAGGCTAACCAGGAAGGACCTGTTCCTCCAGGCCTTTGGTTGAGGCAACAGACGTCCATCTATGGCCTCCCTGCGGTGGTGGTCACTCTGTTAACAACGACTGGCTATGGCCAGGAACCTCCCACAACTAGGGAATTTTTCCTCTTTTTGTTGTTGTTAGCTGTGACCACCATTTTAATATTTATGAAGATGTTTAAAAACTTAATGTTATTTTATTAACAAAATTTTGTATAAAAGAGTTCCTCAGGCCACGGAGGCAGGGCAGAGATCAGCTTTTGGGACTCCAGTGGTCACCTGAACCCTGCTGAGCTGGTGGCTGCAATACTACTTGTGGCCTCCCCAAAGGGAGAGCTGGGAAAGGGTCTCCTCCCTTAGCAAGCTGCCATGGGGGAGGGGAGAGTTACGGCGGGGGGGGGGGGCTGAGCCACGATTAGGCTCTCAGTGTCTCCCTCCTCGCAGCCCACGAAAGTGGCAGGCCAGGGGAGCGCTCTCCCTCGAGCCACGTCTCCTGACGCTGGGGCGACCGGTCCCTCCCTCCTGTCTGCAGATCAAGCATGAGGAGATGAAGGCGGCCTACCTGAGCCACGGCCTCCAGCACCTGGGCCGCATCACCTTGCTCCACCCCGTGCGCCACGTCACCCACGACAGCCTCAAGAAGGTCTTTGTGGTGCTGGACGCCGAGAACGGCCTGCACTTGTACAAGGAAGAGGGCGTGTACGTGAGCAGCAGGAGCGCCCCGGTCCCCATGACGGGCCTCCTGTACGCCGCTCAGGTCGAACATTTTGTGGCGTGGGACACGGGTGCTCTCCGGGTGCTGGACTCCAGCTTCAAAGTGCTGTCAGAGACGCAGTCGGCGCTGCCCATCCGCTGCGGCGTTTACAGCGAGCTTCTCAACCGGATCGTGACTGCTGGCGACGGCAACTTGACCGTCTGGGGCTTCCGCTACGGATCCCGAAGCTTGCAGTGCCGCGCCACGGTAAGCGACGGCCTGGGCCCCGGCGCCGTCTTCAGCCACCTAGCTTTGGACACCAGCGGGACGGAGCCCCAGCGGTGCTTTGCCTCGTGTGACACGGGCGCAGCGGCCTTTGATGTCTCCAACGGAGCCCTCATATCCTTCGAGACCAAGCTTCACAGCCGGTGAGGTTTCCCCCGGCCCTAAGCAGAGACCCCGCGTGCATCCTGGGAGGGGGGATTCCCAGGGACACAGCCAGGGACTGACCACCCATCGGCTCCGTTGCCCACCAGCAACTGAAGTGCCCGCGGGAGGAAACCGACTTGACGTGTGGGTTTGTGCCAGTCTCGGGGGGAGGATGCTCTAGGAGTTGCAAAAACTCTATGGCAAAAACCATAGAGTTTTTGCAAATCCTAATGCACCCTCCCCCACTTCATGATGCCACTTCAGTCTCCACCCCCGAAGGCCTCCAAGGGTTGCCAGGTGCAGCTTGGCAACCCTAGACATGGCACA
>NW_015177128.1:5878-20079 GCF_001447785.1 Gekko japonicus
TCTATCCAGGGTCCGAATATACTTTACTGCGAGACTCTTCTGTAGAGCTGGGCAAATCCTGGCCCTGAAGGGGGGGGAGGGGTCCCCTGGGAGTTTTTCAGGGGCTGTGGCTGAGTAGCAAAGTCTATTCTTGGCGTGGAGGTCCCGGGTTCTGTCCCCGGCAGCATCATCTCCAGTTTAAAAGGACCAGGCAGTGGGCGATGGGAAAGACCTCTCTGCCTGAGACCCCGGAGAGTGCCTGCTAGACACAGTGCTGACCTTGATGGACCTAGAGGGGGGGGTCTGATTCAGTAAAAGGTGGTTTCCTGGGTTCATCCAGCCCTCGGACTGCCGGATGGACAGTGGGCAGAACTGCTGGACTGCCTCTTCAGCTCCTGAGAGACAGCTCAAGTGCTAACTCTGGGCAGCAGCTGGGGAGGGGTACATCTGACTCTCCCCCCACTTCTGTGGGCTCTGAGCTGGCCTCCCAGTCAGAGTCCTCCAAAGCCCTTCTGCTGAAAAAGGTGCCCACCCCCGTTTTTCAGGGATGGGCTCTGCCGCCTGGCTAGCTGCCCTCTCCTAGCCTCCCAGCCCGTTGCCTCTTTGAAAATGCACCTGGTTGTCTCGCTGGGAGAAAAAGAAATGGCACAGCCTGCCCTCATTCTAACAACTGTAAATGCACACGTGGCCTTTGGAGGGCGGCTCTTCGCCTTCATCCGGGCTGTGGCTGAGGCAGGCTTAGCCCTGCTCTGGTGCAGCGGCCGCTTCTGACGGGAACTGCTGATGCAAAAGCTGCCCCACAGAAAGCGCAGGACACGGAGGAACCAGCTCTGGATCCTGACCAGTTGCTGCTTGGCCAGTCCAAGGGGCTTCTCTGGGAATCCTGCAATGGCTGGCTGGGACTTTTGTCTCAGACGTCACATCACCAAGCCCTCCATTCCTGGTTGGCATCTCCCTCCTAAGCCGGGGGATAGCCCCAACTGGATGCTGGAGATTGGCTGGGTCTTCTTTTAAGAGCAGCTGAAGAGCCCTGCTGGGTCAGACCAACGGTCCATCCAGTCCAGCATCCTGTCTCACACCAGTGGCCAGCCAGTTCCTCTGGAGGGCCAACAGCAGGGCAGAGAGGCCGAGGCCTTCCCCTGAGAAGAACCTCAGAAGAGCCCTGCTGGGTCAGACCAGTGAGGGTCCACCTAGTCCAGCATCCTGTCTCATGCAGTGGCCAGACAGTGCCTCTGGAAGGGGCCAACCACAGGGCAGAGAGGCCGAGGCCTTGCCCTGACGCTGCCTGCTGGCTCTGGGATTCAGAGGATTGGTGCCTCTGAATGTGGAGTATCCCCTCAGCCGCCATGGCTAGCGGCCACTGCTGGACTTCTCCTTCGGGACTACCAGAGGATCCGGGGGTGCCTGAAGACTCCCCCCCCCCGTGAGTCCTGCTGATGCCTCTGCCACCCACCAGCTCTTTGTGCACCGAGGGAGGCCAAGTGTGTTGTGAGGACCCTGAGGGGCTGCTCCCACCCCCCACCCTGTCCCAAACTGTGGGTGGGTGGGTGGGTGGGGGTGTCCTCTCTACTTCTTCCTCTCTCCCAGGGTGATCACGGACATTGCCTACTGCGAGGCGGTGGGGAGCGCGGTGACAGCCTCCCGGGACACGACCATCAAGGTCTGGGATGAGACCTGGCACATCCGGACCGTCTTTGTGGGGCACACGGGTAAGCTCCCCCCACGCCACACAGGGAGGACGAAGAGCAGGAGACAGAAACCCCCAGCCAGCCCTCTGCCACCTTGACCAAATTGACACTGAGGCTGATTTCCCACGAGAGCTGCTCCCCGCTCACTCCTCCCTTTTGCCCCCATGGCATGTGTCAATTTCACACAAGCTGCTGCGCGGCCGCATTTCGCCCATGTCTACTCAGTCTTCAAAAAACAGGACTGAGTAGACGAGGGGAAAATCGTGCGAAGCTGCGGGGCGAAATGCAGCCGTGCAGCCATCGGGGCAAAAGGGAGGAGTGAGCACGGAGCAGCGCTTGTGGGAAATCGGTCTAAGTGTCCAAGGCCGGGGCACCCGCCCAGAGCCTCTTTCTAGAGTTCGTTGTATATATTTCCACAACGAGCCTTTTTCCTAGTCAGTAATAAATACAATATAATTGAGTTAACACAGCATTCCAATACTTAAGAACAGTCAGAAAAAGAAGAAGAAGAGAGGAAGAGATTGGATTCATACCCCGCCCTTCACTACCCCAGGGAGCCTCAGAGGGGCTTACAAACTCCTTTCCCTTCCCCCTCCCCACAACAGACACCCTGGGAGGCAGGCGGGGCTGAGAGAGCTCTGACAGAAACGGCTCTTTTTCAAGAACAGCTCTTGTCAGAGCTACGGCTTGCCCAGGGTCATCCAGCCAGGTGCAAGTCGAGGAGTGGGGAATCAAACCTGGTTCTCCCAGATTAGAGTCCGTGTACTTCACCATGACACCAAACAGAAACAAGACTCCAAGATGGCGGTACTTTCCACCAGCCCCCTGGGTGGAGGGGATATGCGGAATAAAAGGGGGAGGTTGAAGTGGGAGAGTGCCAGACTGTTGCTCTCCCCAGCCAAATGCCTGGCGGAACATCTCTGCCTTACAAGCCCCCTAGAGAAAGGCCGTAAATCCTGCATGGCTTGAAGGTTCTCTGGCAGAGAGTTCCACCCAGTGGGGACAGCCGGATTTCTCTCGGGCCGGGGGCCACCAGGACGTCTTTGCTGCCCGAGTGTAACGCTCTTTTGGGGGCGTCCTGAGAGAGGCGGTCCCAAAGATCAAGCAGGTCATTTGAGTTGGAGGGACGCTCCCCCCCCCCGGCACTCTCTGGAGTAGTTTCCTCCAGGCCTGCTGTCCCCTATGGCCTCTCTGCCCCCATCCCTGTGCAACTTTGGGGTGGTCTCTGTCATCACACCTGTTGTGCACTGAGCCCGAAGTATCAGGAAACTGACCAAGCTTAGACCCCAGAACAATAAGCCAGGAACCTGGAAGGAACCTATAAACCGGCTTAGACCCCAGAACAATACACAGCCAGGAACCTGGAAGGAACCTATAAACCAGGAGTCGCACCGTAAATAGCCTGTCACGTGGAGTGGGTGTGGGTGGGGTGGGGTGTTGTGCACGGATATAAGCAGAGCTTCGATTCTGCTAGTTTGTCTTAGAGTTTAACTGAATCACTAATAAACTATGAGCTGATCACTATAGGCGTCTCGAACCCAGCATATTTCACCACTGTTGACCTGCCTGCTTTGTGCCACCAGGTCCGGTCATCGCCGTGGCCGTCTACCCGCAGAGGCCCCTCATCTTTTCCGCCTCCCAAGACGGGACCATTCGCACGTGGAACCTCGACACTGTCGACCAGGTGGACCAGGTCCACGTCTCCGAGCCCGTGGAGGCGCTAGAGACACCGGCTGCCTCTTGCGTCGTCTCTGTCTCTGGCTCTTCCCTCACCCTGTGGAAGATCAACGAGTTGTACTCACTCTACACGCCTTTGGGGTCTCCCGCCAAGCGCCTCAGCTGCATCGACCTGCAGGCCGTCGCCGACTTCCCCGTCCGCGTCCTCTGTGCGTGCCAGGACTCCACCGTGAGGGTGCTGGATGCGCCCACTGGCACAGTCCTGGCCGTGCTCTCCTTGCAGCCGCCGTCCCAAGTCCTGGACGTGGCCTACTGCCTGCCCCGGGAGACCCTCTTTGTGCTGACGGAGAGTGGCTCCCTGCTGCGGGTCAACGCCGCCACCGACCCCATGGTTGTGAGGAAGAGCACCACTTGGCCCGGCCAGGGCTCGCGACCCTCCTGCCTCCTCCTCTACAGCCACATTGTGGACCCCGCGAAGGCTTACTCGGCATGGCTGGAGGTGGTGGCCAACAAAAGCGAACGGAAGGCCTGGCAGAAGCTCCCCCTCAAGATGCAGGGCAAAAACAGGTGTGGGGGGGAGGGCACGGGGATCCGGGCTCCAGGCAGAGGAGCAGCAGGGACAGAACAAAGCTTTGGGTCCGGGGGCACCTTTAAGGCCAACACCGTTTAATTCCAGGGATGAGCTTTTGCGTGCAGGCACACTTCAAAGAAGTCAACTCTGTGGGTCTTCAGGGTGCCAAGGCTGGACTCAAGCCAGTTTGGTATCGTGTGGTTGGGTGCGCGGACTCTAATCTGGGAGAACCGGGCCTCCACTTGCACCTGGCTGGATGACCTTGGGCAAGCTGTAGTTCTAATAAGAGCTGTCCTTGAAAAAGAGCCGTTTCTGTCAGAGCTCTCTCAGCCCCACCCACCTCACAGGGTGCCTGTTGTGGGGAGGGGGAGGGAAAGGAGTTTGGGAGCCACTCTGAGACTCCCTTGGGTAGTGAAGGGCGGGGTATCAATCCAATCTCTTCTCTTCTTCTTCTTCTTTGTTCTGTTGCTTCAAACCAACAGGCACCCCCCTCCGAATCTATCTTCGGGCAGAGAGAAGGTTTGCCTTTGAAGACGGGCACCCCTGGGGTGGGGGGTGGGCAGTCCAGGGAGTCATAGGACGCCTGCCTTTGCCCTTGGCTGCAAAGTCTGCCGGGTGGCCCAGGGGCAGCCCCCTCGGAGATAGTGAGGCACGCCTTTGAGCGAGAGAGCCCGCCTTCTGGTGGGAGCTGGATGGTCTTTGGCCAGCCAGGAGTCTGGGCCGCTCTGGAGTCGCTGTCCCGTGTTTGTGCCAGAGAAACCAGGCAGGAAAGACCAGCTGGGCGTATTCCAGCCTCAGAGTTCACTTCCTCAGGTGCATCTGACGACAAAGGGGTGGGCCAAGACCTCTTGGACCTCAGGACTGCGCTAAGCAGGGAAGGGGCTGGGTGTGAAGGATGACCCTCCGCAGGCTGTGGCCCACGGCTGGCTCTGTTTGTATCGAGGGGGGGACGGGGACTGTTTGTCTGCCTCTTTCTGGCCCGATCCAGATCTGTCCTCTGCATGCCGGCAGAGATTCTGAGCAGGCTGTGGCACCTCTGTGGCTCAGTGGAAGAGCCTCTGCTTGGCATGCAGGAGGTCCCAGTTTCAATCCCTGGCACCTCCAATTCAAGGATCAGGCAGTAGGCGATGTGAAAGACCTCTGCCTGAGACCCTGCAGAGCGGCTGCCAGTCTGAGTAGACAAGACTGACCTTGATGGACTGAGTGGGGCCTTTTTCAGTAGAAGGCAGCTTCATGTGTGGGGAGGGCCATGGCTCAGTGGCAGAGCTTCTGCTTGGCATGCAGGAGGTCCCAGGTTCAATCCCGGACATCTCCAACTAAATGGACCAGGCAGTCGGTGATTTTGAGCAGACAGTACCGACCCTGATGAACCAAGCATCTGATCTGACATAAGGCAGCTCCGTGTTTAAAATTCATGTGCTCAGGGGCAGCAGCCCCCATCCAGTTTGGTGCAGTGATTAAGTGCGCGGACTCTACTCTGGGAGAACCAGGTTTGATTCCCCCACTACTCCACTTGCACCTGCTGATGTGACCTTGGGCAAGCCATAGCTCTGTCAGAGCTGTCCTTGAAAGGGCAGTTCCCGAGAGAGCTCTCTCAGCCCCGCCTACCTCGCAGGGTGCCTGTTGTGGGGAGGGGAAGGGGAAGGAGTTTGTAAGCCACTCTGAGACTCCCTTGGGTAGTGAAGGGTGGGGTATTAATCCAGTCTCCTCCTCCTTCCCGGGCCTCGCAGGGAACCCCCCAAAAAAAAAAACTGGAAAGCAGATTTCTTTGGGGGGGGGGGATCACGGGGGATCGCACTTCCCCCGGGTGAGGTGCGAGGGGTGGGGCACACAACGAAGCCCCGCCCCCTGCTTCCGGCCGCCCCGTTTCCAGCCCTCATTCAGCCTGGAGGAGGCAGGAGAAGAGGGAGGGTAAGTTGCTTCCTCCCCGCATCTCCCCACCCCTGCCTGCCTGGGGCCAGGGAGGGCCTTGGCGGGGCTTCCTCGCACTCCTGCCGGTCCACCGCAGGGCCCCTGATGTCAGGGGGTGTGGCATATGCTAATGAGTTATGCTAATGAGTTCCCCTAGCTCTTTTTCTACGAAACTACCCCTGCTGGTGAGTCTCTGCCCCCCCCCCTTTGCCATCAAGTTACAACGGACTTATGGCGACCCCTAGTCGGGATTTCCAGGCAAGGGAGGTTCAGAGGTGGATGTCCATTGCCCACCTCTGGACTGGTCTATCTGGGTCAGGGACGGCACCCCGGCTACCTTATCTTTCCCACAGGTGTATCTGAACGCGTCTCTGTCTCCCTGCCAGGTACGTGCTGATTATGGGGCAGGAGGACGGGCTCCTCAGTGTGGTGGAGTGGTTTTCCGGGCGGATCCAGTGCCAGGTGGAAGCTCACCACTCGCAGCGCGTCACGGCGTTGGCTGAGTACCCTTCCCAGACATGCATCCTTTCTGCAGGCGAGTCCCAGGTGGGCAGATGTCAAGGCCTCAGGGGGCAGCCAGGGAGGTCGGCCTCTCTCTGCCCCTGGACCGAAGGGGTATCAAAGGCAGTGCGTGGGTGCGAGAGGCACGCAGGGACAGGAGGGCCCCCCCCTCCCATGGCTGCACTGCCCAGCTCTGCAAAGGCAAAGGGACAGCAGCAACGCTCCTTCTAAGCGGTGGAGTCTTGTGAGCAAAGATTCTCCTTTGTGAGCTCCTGGCATTCAAGTTGTGAGCGAGCGATTCGGCTGCTGCATAAATTACTGTGCTCTGGAGCCCCATCCTTCCTGAGCTAGGACAAAAACATGTGAGCCGGAGGCTAAAAAACTGTGAGCTGGCTCACACTAACTCAGCTTAGAGGGAACACTGGGCAGCAAGGTTTCCAGGAGCAGCAGAGAGAAGACACGGATGGGCGTGGTGGAGGTGGAGGTGGTCGACGGGGAGGGCGGAGATGAGTAGGGGGTGGTAAGCCGGCTGGGACGGCAGCGGACCGAAGGCCAAGAGGAGAGAGAGGGTCAGTTCTGGGAGGACGTCATCGGAGGCGCTTGAGGCTCACGGTGGCACAAAGGATTCCTGCCAGACAAAGGCTCTTTCCGGCGGGGGCCGTGCTGCTTCCTCTTAGCACACTTCTAGCCGCCACCGCCCCGTGGCATCACCACATTCCCGTAGCAAGACAGCTATGCACTCGTTGGGGCAGGAATCAGAGTGCGTCAGGAATCTGCAGGGCCCGTGGAACAGAGCTGTTCTGCAAGGCCTTTGATTGAGGCGGCGGACTCCTGATGACCTTGGCCTCCCCTGCGCACAGTGCCCAGGGGCACTGCCCAGGTGAACTGCCCTTTCGGAGCCAGTTTGGTGTAGTGGTTAAGTGTGCGGACTCTAATCTGGGAGAACCGGGTTTGATTCCCCACTCCTCCTCCACTTGCACCTGGCTGGATGACCTTGGGCAAGCCGTGGTTCTGACAAGAGCTGTCCTTGAAAAAGAGCCGTTTCTGTCAGAGCTCTCTCAGCCTCACCAACCTCACAGGAGGGTGTCTGTTGTGGGGAGGGGAGGGGAAGGGAAAGGAGTTTGTAAGCCGCTCTGAGACTACCTTGGGTAGTGAAGGGCCATGAGGTATGAATCCGATCTCTTCTTCTCTTCTTCTTGGATGAATTGCCCTCTTAAAAACTGTCTTGGTATCCACTGAATGGGCTCTGTTCATTAGTCATGCATGCCCTGTACTTGTGGTGGATGCCAGAAACAGAGTCTGTGCTCTCGTTGATTTTAAAATGTTAATTCTGTGTGTACTGTATTTATCATTGTGTTGTTACTCAAACTCTTGTGGCCTGCCCTGAGCCACAAATCCAGAAGCCCCCCCCACTCTTGCCCCCCAAGCACTAAGAACACAGAGCATCCCTTGCCCCAGACAGAGTCTTCCCTAAGAGCCGCTGATGGACCTCTGCTCCGTATGTTTCTCCAATCCCTTCTTGAAGCTGTCCGTGCTTGTAGCCGCCGCCACTTCCTGCGCCAGCCAACAAAATGACACAGCACTGAAAGAATCCAGGTTCCTCCTTCCCCGAGAAATGCTTCTCCCCGACAGGAGAGTCCGGTGATCCTAGAAATTAAACGTTACCTGGTTCATCCTTAGCCTAGGGTTGGCACGGTAGGGCAAGTGTTACCCTCCAGAGTGGGGAAGGTGTGGAAAGCCACCTCAAGATCTAGTCAGCATCTGCCGAAAAGAGTCCAGGAGCCCCTTAAAGACGAACACCATTTGTGGCAGCTTTTGTGAGGAGGTAGGACGGTGAGTTTGGCTGCCGGGCCCAGGCTGTGAGGGGGACGCTCTGCCAGGCAGGGTGGCCAAATGTGACGGTGTCTCCTTCTTGCAAGGATATTCTGCCTAGACAGAAAGTATTCTTTTGGAAATAGTTTTTTATTTCAGAAGTAATCAAATCCCCCCAAAAATCATTCCACACATACTTCAAACAGCTGTATCCGTAGAAGTGAGCAGTGACTCCCAAAAGCTCCTAGGGTAAAGGTAAAGGTTTCCCTTGCTCGAAAGCCAGTCGAATCCGACTCTAACGAAGCGGTGCTCATCTCCATTTCCAAGCCGAAGAGCCAGCGCTGTCCGAAGACATTTCTGTGGTCATGTGGCCGACATGACTAAACACCAAGGCGCACGGAACACAGTTACCTTCCCACCGAAGCGGTACCTCTTTATCTACTTGCAATTTCTTGCTTTCGAACTGCTAGGTTGGCAGTAGCTGGGGCCAGAGATGGGAGCTCACTCTATCATGCGGCACTCAGGTCTCAAACTGCTGAACTACCGACCTTCCGGCCTGCCACAAGTTTTGTTTGTCTTTAAGGTGTTCCTGGACTCTGGCTCTTTTCTACTGCTACAGACAGACTGACACGGTTACCCATCTTGTTCTAGTCAGCATCTAAACAAAGTTTGAGTCCAGCGGCACCTTTAAGGCCAACAAAGTTTTATTCGAGGTATTTATGCACACTTCCTCAGATACAATGAAGTAGAAATGACCAGTCCATCAGGGGTCATTTCGTAGAAAAAGAGGTGCAGGAGCTCATTAGCATAACTCATTAGCATAACTTATTTGCATATGCCACACACCCTGACATCATCGGAAGTGTGTCAGAAGGCAACACCCACCGCTCAGGCTCCACTGGACTGTTTTGGATTGCTAGCTATTGGGGGGGGGGGACATGCAGATCTGTCCTTGCAGAGGAGGGAGAGCTTGTATCTGAATAAAACTTGGTCTTAAAGGTGCCACTGGAGTGTTTTGGGCCGGGGGGTTGCTCTGCAGCTTTCCTGGCTGCTTCTTGCTCTGACTGAGGGCTGCTGGGAGCAGGGGGTGGGGCTTGTTGCATGTGCCCACCCCCTGGCCTCTTTACTGCCGGAGCTCTGCTCCCATGCGCTCCTGCAGGAAATGACCCCTGCAGTCCATGCATATAGGTAAAGGGTGAGCAGCAAATCAGCATACAACATAACAAGGTCGTTTAACCGATGCAAGGACCAAACAGGAAAGACAAACTTTGTTTATATGGTCAACATTTGTTTGGGTTTAATTCTTGGGGGGGGGGGAAGAGACATAGTGAAGGAAATAAATATGTCAGAATTGGAGACTGTTGGGCAGATGTGCCCTTCTTGATTGAGACCCTGCCGCCATGCCCCGTGGAGGCAACCTGACAGAATCTAGTCAGGGCACCTGCAAGGGAAGATGCCAGGTCTCTCAGAGGCGCGGAGCTGCCTGCAGTCATGCCAACACACGCCACCAGTGCTCCCAAGTTCATACGCTTGGGTTATCAGGGAATGCCACACAGAAGGCGGCTGAGACACGGAGGGGCCAATGACCACCCCCCGTCCTCACCCAAGGGAGCCAAATGACGGGGGCGGGGTGTTTCCCTCCCCCTGGGGAGACTCACCCTGACTCCATGCCCCCGCTCCCCTCCCTCCCCCCGTCCCTGGCACAGGCGCTGATCGGACCGTGAAGATGTGGCGCGTCTTCCCCTACGCCGAGGAGAGCTTGGTCCTCCTCCTGTGCTTCTCCTGCGCCGTCCCTGCGTGGCACCTCTGCTGCCTGCGTGAGACCCTGGCCGTGGCCTTCCAAGACCCGGAGACGGTCACCTACAGTGTCGTCTACTACAACCTGATGGAGCAGACGCGCTGTGCGCACGGGCCTGAGGATGACCCCCTGGACGACATCACAGGTGCGCGAGAGCCAGTCCCAGCCATGTGGGGAAGAGGCGGGCGGGCCAGCTGGCCTGGGCGGTCTAGGTCAGGGAGGGACGGAGCTTACGGGGAAGCAAATGAGAACTGCTCGTCATAAAGGAAAGGACTTGTAGGCCCCCTCTCCTGTGGGTTCCCAGGATATCAGAACCCCGCCGCCCCCCCGGCCGTCCCAGCTCTCCGGCCAATGAGGGTGTCCCTTCCCCTTACTCCCAGGGGGGGTACCAGAAACAAACTGGGCAGTAGCCTCCGCCAGCAGCACATCAAAGAGCATCTCCGGCTGGGTGGATTTGCACAGCCAGCATGCAACACCTGCGTTGCCATTTAAAAGCGTGACTTAGCTGCCCACTTTGCTTCTCCGCTCCAGCGACACCTTGCGCTTCTCTGCTTTCGCACTTTGGCACACAAGAACTGGACGTTCACTCACCGCCCCTCCCCTTTTCCGTGCCTTCCAAAGCAAGACGGAAAGGTGTGGTGTCTTTACAGAGGTCAGGTTTACAGCATTCAAAATACAGGAAATCAGGGCTTTTTTTTGGTAGAAAAAGCCCAGCAGGAACTCATTAGCATAATAGGCCACATCCAACAGCAGGAACTCATAAGCATATTAGACCACACCCATGACAGCACAGCTTATTAGCATATTAGGCCACACCCCTGTGTTACCAGAAGTGTGGTCATCCGGCCACACCCACCTTTTGCTTCTTCTTCTGTTTACCTTGTTTGTTGTCCAAACCAGGGCTTTTTTTGTAGCAGGAACTCCTTTGCATGTTAGGCCACACACCCCTAATGTAGCCAATTCTAATGAGTTTCTGCTGTTGGGTGTGGCCTATTATGCTAATGAGTTCCTGCTGGGCGTGGCCAACTTGGGAGCCAGCCGGAACTCCGTTCCTGTGCGTTCCTGCCCAAAAATAGCCCTGCAGGAAATAAAAATTAAAAACCATATGCCTGGCCCGTTCAGGCATCAAGGTGAGGGAGGACACAAAGAAAAGGGGGAAACACGCGGCCCTCTCACCCCACACTTGGCACTTAACGTGAACGATGTGTAATCAGGACAGATCAGTCTTTCTTGAAATGGCCATAGCTGAAAACTCATCATTACCCCAGTTCTCAGAGTTGGGCCTTCAACCCAGTGTCCTTTGCTATGTGGGTAAGATGGAGTCCCTAGGTAAAGGTTGAATCCTTTGTGGCTCATACCTCTGTCCCTGGTCAGAAAACCCAAGAAGAGAGCTTCTTCCCTGTCTCCTGGGAATTTACAGTCTCCCTTTGGTGTCGTGGTTAAGTGCGCGGACTCTCATCTGGGAGAACCGGGTTTGGTTCCCCACTCCTCCTCCACTTCCACCTGGCTGGGTGACCTTGGGTAAACCATAGTTCTGATAAGAGCTGTTCTTGAAAAAGAGCCGTTTCTGTCAAGAGTTCTCTCAGCCCCACCCACCTCACAGGGTGTCTTCTGTTGTGGGGAGGGGAAGGGAAAGGAGTCTGTAAGCCGCCCTGAGACACCTTTGCATAGTGAAGGGCCATGGGGTATAAATCCAATCTCCTCCTCCTCCTCCTCCTCCTCCTCCTCCTCCTCCTCCTCCTGTTCTCAAAAGAGCTCTCTCAGCCTCACCGACCCCACAGGGCATCTGTTGTGGGGAGGGGAGGGGAAGGGAAAGGAGTTTGTAAACTTCTCAGAGACACCTTTGGGTAGTGAAGGGCCATGGGGTATAAATCCAATCTCTTCTTCTTCTGATCTTCCTGCCTCCAGAAGAAGGAAAAACTTTCTAACCACAGGGCTGCCTCTGCCTCTGTACCTTGAGGAGGGACATTCTAACAAGGGCTGAGATGGCAAACCTTTTGTTTCCCCCTGGCTGTTTGCATAACTAAGTGCTTGAGTGCTCTAAATATATATCTATATCTATATCTATCTATCTATCTATCTATCTATCTATCTATCTATCTATCTATCTATCTATCATCTATCTATCTTATCTAAAGATCTATCTATCTATCTTATCTAAAGATCTATCTAAAGATCTATCTAAAGATCTATCGATCTATCTTGTATGGCATTGCGTGTGGAATAGCCAGGAGACCCCGAAGGATTAATTGGCTGCCTGAAGCTGTAGCTCTTTTTGGCACCAGTAGGTGGCGAGCTATGCTTATTATTAGGCTGAGAGGTGCTGTGACTTGCCCAAGGTCATCCATCTGGCTTCAAGTGGGGAAATGGGGAATCAAACCCAGTTCTCCATATTATGGTGCTCTGCACTAGTAGAATGGGTGCAGTGCCAGGAAAGCAGAGGAAGGGGGTGCAGCTAGGCCAATGGGGGGTATTAAGCTTTGTCTCTAGGGTTGCCAGTCTCCAGGTGGTGGCTGGAGATCTCCTGGCATTACAACTGGTCTCCAGGTGACAGATTTGTCTGTTTTGAGGGATGGAATCTCTGGCATTATACCACACAAAGGCTGCCCCCCCTTCCCCAAACCCCACCCTCCCCAGTCTCCATCCCCTAAATCTCCAGGAATGTCCTGTACCCAGAGCTGGCAACCTTCCTTGTTCCCTCCTTGGAGACCTCCAGGAGGCGCTGCGAGGCCCACGGGTTTGGCCCGGGCTTTCTGAGGGGGTTGAATGGCAGGGACCTTTTCAGGGAAAAAAAAAAAGAGGGGGGAAGGTTTGGGGCTGGCTCTTTTATTTTTGATGTTCACTGGAAACATTTTTAACTATCCTTGCAAACCGCCTTGCATCACGAGGAAAGGCGAGATATAAATGTTTTAATAAATAAACAGGAGAAAGAAAGGGCCAGGAGCTTGTGGGGGGGGGCATAAAACCCTTCAGTCCCACGTCGACAGCAGCCGTGGATCCTGCCCTCCCCCAGCCCACGGGCCCCGCAGGCCAAGAGCCTTGAGGTGGAGGTTCGGCGGCTTCTCCCCGAGACCTTCCGTAGCCATGGGCTGTTTGGGATCTGGTCTCTGCGTTCACGGCATTTGCTGGGTCTCACTGCCTGGGGTCATTTGGGGCAGAGCTCCTGCAGGTCTTTTTTCTAACAAAATCACCGCTGCCCCCCCTCCCGTCCCGTCCTGCCAGGCCTCTGCTGCTGCCCCAACCTGAAGCTCTTTGCCTCAGCCAGCCGGGATGGCTCCGTGAAGGTCTGGAACAGCCAGAACAAGCTGCTGCGGTGAGTGGGGTGATTAGGGGCGGCCGGAGCCAGGCCCCCTTCCCCAGGGTGGCTTGGGCCTTTGGTGCAGTTAGGTGGCCTTAGGTGGCCTTGCTGGAAATGGCCAGGTGTCTTTGGCCACATTCCTGAGTGCAGCCGGATTTTCTCTTGAGTGAACCTGTCTGGTGTCCTGTCTCTAGACCAGGGGTGTCGAACTCATTTGTTATGAGGGTCGGATCTGACGTAAATGAGACCTAGTCGGGCCAGGCCGGTCAATAAATGTAATGCCAGGTAGCTGAGATATATAAACTTTATAAAGGACACAAACACAAAGGGTTTTTTAAAAACTTAAAATAAAAAGAGGCTTAAGACATTAGCACTCTTGCAATATTTTGTTTATTTAACAGTGTCTGATCACTGACACCTCTTGCTCTGAATTATTGCATCAAAATGTCTGTGCCATTGCCATCTTGAGTATGCTGTTCAGCTGTGCGTATCTATAAGCTGCAGACCTACGATGACGCAGCAGCAGCAGCAGCAGAACTGGAAGAAGAAGCAGAAGACAGCCGGTTCCACTGTGGGCCTGACAGAAGCCCTCCGGGGGCCTGATCCGGCCCCCGGGCCGCATGTTTGACACCCCTGCTCTAGACTGAGGCTCTCCAACCATTCGGGGGTCCCACAATTTGTGTAGGGAGAAAGCGGTTCCTCTTCAGTGTGGCACTGGGTGTTTTGGCCACTGTGTGACACAGAGTGTTGGACTAGATGGGCCATCGGCCTGATCCAGCATCGCCATCTCTTGTGTTCTTATGTTCTTAACCTCCTGGTGGGGCCTGGAGATGGCCCGGAATTACCAGTCCTCCATAGGCGACAGAGATCTGTTCCGCCGCATAAAGTGGCTCCTTTGGAAGGTGGGGGCTTTGTGGCATTCTACCCCACCGAGGCCCCTCCTCTCCCCCCAACCCCGCCCTCCCC
>NW_015177128.1:20157-20391 GCF_001447785.1 Gekko japonicus
CCCTCCCCCCCCCCCCCCCCCGTCCCAGCCACAAGGGCTAAATCCACTTCCACACCTTTGACCAGAGCTCTGCAGTGTTCTTCCACCTCTCCGTAGATTGTTTCTAGCATTTCAAGTGAAATCCTGAAAACCAAAGGACGGCGCTCTAGAGGGGGAGAGTCCCCCTCCCCGCCTTGGCCACAAATCACAATGACTTACTTTCCAAAGGAGATGCTGCTGCAAAAAAAACGGGGG
>NW_015177128.1:20571-42590 GCF_001447785.1 Gekko japonicus
TCCTCCTCCTCCTCCTCCTCCTCCTCCTCCTCCTCTTGCTCAGGACTGTCCCTGCCCCAAGGGCTTGACTTTCTGCTCCATTTAGGGAATTGCCTAGATCAGTGTTGGTCCCGGTCTCCTACTGATCAGCCCGGAACCCAATAAGGTTCTCCTGGTGGTGGCAGCTACTTGTGTTTGTCCCAAAGTTAAGCAGCAAAAGCTGTGCATTCTAAGACAGATCTCAGTCCTGGTGGCCTTATTGTGCAGGTGGGGAGCCCACAACAGTGGGGCTGAGAGGCCAGGAGTGGACACCCACAGCAGGGCCACATCACTTGGGGTATAGTGTAGTGAAGAGTACTGTAGTGAGAGCCAGTTTGGTGTCGTGGTTACGTGTGTGGACTCTAACCTGGGAGAACCGGTTTGATTCCCCGCTCCTCCACTCGCACCTGCTGGATGACCTTGGGCAAGCCACAGTTCTCTCAGAGCTGTTCTTGGGAAAAAAGAGCCGTTTCTGTCAGAGCTCTCTCAGCCCCACCTACCCCACAGGGTGTCCTCCACTCGCACCTGCTGGATGACCTTGGGCAAGCCACAGTTCTCTCAGAGCTGTTCTTGGGGAAAAAGAGCCATTTCTGTCAGAGCTCTCTCAGCCCCACCTACCCCACAGGGTGTCTGTTGTGGGGAGGGGAAGGGAAAGGAGTTTGTGAGCTGCTCTGAGACACCTTTGGGTAGTGAAGGGCGGGGATATAAATCCAATCTCTTCTTCTTCTTTGTGCGCAGACTCTAACCTGGGAGAACGGGGTTTTATTCCCCACTCCTCCACTTGCACCTGCTGGATGACCTTGGGCAAGCCGTAGTTCTGATAAGAGCTATCCTTGAAAAAGAGCTGTCTCTGTCAGAGCTCTCTTGGCCCCACCTACCCCACAGGGTGTCTGTTGTGGGGAGGGGGAGGGAAAGGAGTTTGTCAGCCGCTCTGAGACGAACCCAATCTCTTCTCTTCTTCTTCTCCACCTGGCCCTGCAGGGACCTGAAGCTGAACACCATCCCAGAGAGCCTGGCTTTCGCCAATCCTCAGGGAGACCTGCTTGTTGGCATCGAGCGACACCTCTACCTGATCCACCACAAGAAATACCTGCCCAGCTACTACAACATGACGGTAGGTGGGGGGGGGTCCCCTGCTGGCACCCGGGGGAGAAACCCGGGAGCATTGCTCCCTCTAAGCTGTGGAGTCTTGTGAGCAAAAATTCTACTTGGTGAGTTACTGGCATTAAAATTGTGATCGTGCGATTTGGCTGCTGCATCATTTAGTTTGCTCTGGAACCACCCTTCCTGAGCTAAGATCGGAATAAAAATGTGTGAGCTGTAGGCTAGAAAACTGTGAGCCAGCTCACACTAACTCAGCTTAGAGGGAACACTGCCCAGGAGGCCCCTCGGGGCTGATCAGAAGCTGCCTGCGCACAGGTACAGGCCCCGGGGCTGGGGGATCACCCTGGAACTGGGAGCATTCCATGCCAGGGGGGCGAACGTGATGTATCTCCCGTATGACAAACCTTCCTGCTGCCTCCTGACCCTCCCACGGATCCGCAGCTGCTGTGTGCCAAGTTCCTGGAGCCCCTCCAGGAGACCTCCCTCCCCATCAGCCAGTCCTCTTTCGAAACCCTGGTCCAGGACAACATCAAGAGGCTGAAGCAGGAGCCGCCTTCCGAGGAAGGGTAAGACGGGGGTGAGGGGCGGCTCTACTCTCTTTGGCCCTGCGGATCCGGGCCTGGCTCTCCTGAGGCACGGTTTGGCTCTTCGTCGTGGGCACAGTGTCTGGCCCACCCCCCAAAGGCTCCTTCCTCCATGAGTCGCGCCAGCGGTTGTCCTTGCCCTCTTTGCCCGCTGTTCCTCTTGGCACAGCGTTTGCGTTGTGTACTGAGTCAGCCCTAAACTAGCCCTGGGGTCGGGTAGAGCTTGCGTCCACAAAACAATGGTTGGTTGGGATCCTAGAATGGACCAATAGAGAAACAATGTAATGTAAATAGCCGATCGTTGGGAGTGGGAGTGTTTGGGGTGGGGTTTTTTTGCATGCTGCCTTGCCATTTGTGGATGCTGCCTTGCCGTTTCTCCAGGGTGACCGGAGAGGTGTCTCTAAGGCCCTCCCTCCCTCCCTCCCTCCCTCCATCCTGTCCTCTCAGCAGGCCTCTGACTAGCCCACGATCAGCCAGGGGCTTCCACAGGGCAGAGTGAGGATCTGAACCCGTGGGCCTGACCTGAGGCTCAAGCCATGACGCTCCTGGGCTGCGCTGTGGCTCCGTCCCGATCCCACCCACCCCACTTCCTCCTGCCCGGCTGCTTCTTGGTGTCAGGAGGAGGTCCCACAAAAGGCGATGGGTCTCTGTTGGAGGATGCTGGGCCAAGACTGTCCCTACCTGGAGAGGTCACTTTCCGGGACAGAGGGGGTGGTTCTGCCTAGAGGCGCCCCCAATCCAGTGGTTTTACTGACGACGATGACGACGGTGTGGGGGTGGAGGGGTGTCATTGGCAGGTGGTGAATTCGAGAGGGAGGGAGGGTTAGGGTTCTTCCTTGCTCACGCCCTCCCCTGTCCCCACAGGTCTCCTCTGCCTGGTGCTCGCCAGATGCCCACGCAGGAGCCAAAGGTGACCAGGGGCAGCCAAGTGGAGGCCAAGGTAATCTCCGTGAGGACAGGCCTCTCCCTCCAAGGCAGGTCTCGGTGGAGGGAGCCAGGGGCAGGCGGCATTTCACTGCCTATTCTGTTCACCGCATTTATACCGCATTTTTCTCACCGAGAGTCAAAGCAGATTGCACGGTTTACATATCTGTATCTATATTTCCCAAGTGTGGCCTCTCCATCCGCAGATATCTAAATCTGTGGATTGGGGCCACACTTTGGGGGCCCATCGCTTTGCAGCAAGAGCTGGAAAGTTTTTTAAAAATTGGAGGAGTTTAACACCCCCCCGCAATTAAACAAAGCATTGTCTGCACATGCACAAACCATGAACTTACCCTGGAGCAGCTGGGTCGGGGCCTGGCAGCAGCTGCTGCAGTTGCTGCTCCAGGCCTGTCTGTGGTGGAGCCCATGGGCAACCCCACTTGTGTGTGTGTGTGTGTGTGTATTACACAATTTAAGACAGTTAATCAGGGGTCATTTCGTAGAAAAAGAGGTGCAGAAGCTCATTAGCACAACTCATTAGCATAACTCATTTGCATATGCCACACCCCCTGACATCACCAGAAGTGTGTCAGAAGGCAACACCCACCACTCAGGCTCCACTGGACTGTTCTGGATTGCTAGCTATTGGGGGGGGGGGAATGTGCAGATCTGTCCTCACAGAGGAGGGAGAGCTTGTACCTGAATAAAACTTGGTCTTAAAGGTGCCACTGGACTGTTTTGGGCCGGGGGGCTGGGGGAAGCTCTGCAGCTTACCTGGCTGCTTCTTGCTCTGACTGAGGGCTGCCCGCCCCCTGGGCTCTTTACTGCCGGAGCTCCGCTCCTGTGCGCTTCTGCAGGAAATGTTCCCTGCAGTTAATAAGAATGAAGTGGGACCAGGATTACAGAAATTAGGACAGAGTGCATAGTGAACACTGGCTAAGCCATGTCTTGCCACAAACCATGCAGAGAGTGGGTTACATTGCAGGGAAAGCAAGGCGAGAGGTGCAGTACACGTTGCAGCTGAATAGACGGCAAACCTACTCCCTTCTAAGAGCACCTAGCGTTGCCAGCTCTGGTACAGGGGATTCCTAGAGAATTGAGGGTGGAGATGGGCTAATGCAGGGCTTGGGGAGGAGACAGACCTCAGCAGGGTATCCATAGATCTAATAGCAACACGTGGCCCCCATCTGCGGATACATAAATCTGTGGATTGAAATCACACAACATGAAACAGTTTTCCCGCAAACTTGAGGGAGCCCCTAGGTTTGCAGAAAAATCTGAAATTGGCTGAGTGGAAACACCCCCCTCCAATAAAATAGTGCTGTCTGTGCATGTGCGGAGAACACACTTGCTATGATTCAGGAGCGCTGCTGGCGGTGGGCGCAGGGAGCCGCTCCGGGCCTGGTGGCGCTGAATGCCAGGCTCTGCTCCAGAACCGGCCATGGTGGCGGCGGCGACAGCAGAGGTGGTGAGCCACTCTGGCCGTGGTTCCCAGAAGCGGCTCTGAGCTGAGCGGGGCTCCCAAAGGCCGCCCCCACTGCGGCCAGGCTCCCAGGCAGGGGGTGCGGCTGGAGCCGCGCTGGGCTCAGTGATGGGGGGGTCGCCATGCCACGAAGCCCCCACCCTCCAAAGCAGCCATTTTCTCCACGGGAACTGATCTCTGTAGCCTGGAGATAAGTGGTGACTCTGGGAGAGATCTCCAGGCCCCACCTGGAGGCTGGCAACCCTAGATCTGGCCCTTGCAGGCGTCGGCCACGCTGGACCCCCAGGACCATGACCTGCAGCAGCTCCAGACGGGGAAAGTCCGAGCGGCCAAGAAAGTGCGGTTCACCAAGGAGATGCGGGAGGAGGCCTTTGAGCAGTACCTGCAGATGTTCTACAAGCCGCAGCCCAAAGTGGAGGTGAGACTCAGCTGGCGGCTGGGGTGGGGTGGGTGCCTTGGGCCCACGGCCTGGAGAGGGGAGAAGGCCAGGCTGGGCTCCGGGGCTTTGGCCTGCTGAGCAAGAGGCACTCAGCCCAGCATCTGTGCACCAGGGTCAAGGTCTGTTGCCTCCAGACCTGGCCCTTATGGAGCCTCGGGGCACCCCCCCCCGCTGTGTCCCCCCCAGCAGCAGTGTTCCCTCTAAGCTGAGTGAGTGTGAGCCAGCTCACAGTTCTTTAGCCTCCGGCTCCAGAGCAAACTGATTCATGCAGCAGCCAAATCACTCGCTCACAGCTTTAATGCCAGTCGCTCACCAAGTAGAATATTTGCTCACAAGACCTCCCGCCCACCTCCGATGGGGCCCCTGAGCCAGGCAGCCGGGTCTTCCCCTGCATTCCAGGTGGTGGGGGTGGTGGGGGTGGTCACAGCAGAGCGGGCTTTGCCCCGTCAGGCCGTGCAGTTCCAGGCCTCCTCTCCAGCCTCTGCTGCCCTCCCCTCACCCTCACTCGCTTGGCTGTCCGTTCACTCAAGGGGGCTGTTCTCACTCGACAACAAAGCCCTCAGCCTTCCCACCCCGCAGCCCTGCCAAAAGCCCTTCTGCATCCCATGGCTGCCCTCCTGTTCACCCAATGGCTGGGTTGTTTTTGGCCCATGGCAAAAGGGTACTTGCTTTTCTTTTCTCTTTTTTACAGGGTGTAAATTTATTTTATTAAACATACACAACAGACAGACACACAGGCACAAACATAAAGTGGGAGCATCCCTTCACACTTTGAGTAAATGATTCATTGACCATACATCTCAAACCGTGAAGCTTATTTCCACGCCGTATGACATTAACCCAACTTTGCACAGTATTTAATATAAATCTTCTTCTTAACTTCTATTTTGGTTGTAACATATTTCAGTAATTCAGTTCTTCAAACCAGTGATAAAGTCTTGACCACGTTTCTTCAAATTTGTCCTCTCAGCAACTTCTAGTAGTTTATTTATTAGTTCTTCTTTTTTTTCTCCAGTAACTCGCATACAGTATTCTAGCAGGTGTAACCAGGGGTCATTTAGTAGAAAAAGAGGTACAGGAGCTCATTAGCATAACTCATTAGCATGACTTATTTGCATATGACCCCCCCTGACATCACTGGAAGTGTGTCAGAAGGCAACACCCACCGCTCAAGCTCCACTGGACTGTTTTGGATTGCTCGCTATTGGGGGGGGGGGGAACGTGCAGATCTGTCCTCGTAGACATGCTTGTTGCATGTGCCTGCCCCCTGGGCTCTTTACTGCCGGAGCTCCGCTCCTGTGCGCTCCTGCAGGAAATGACCCCTGGCCATAACTATGTGTAGAATAAGATAAGGGCACTTGCTGCACTGCGGCTTCCCTTCTCCCTTCCCCCATCTCCCCACACAGATCCCGGAGGAAGACGTCTTCAACGCCGATGACGTGCTGGAGGCCCTCAGCCGGTGTGGGTCCATCTCGGAGCTGTACGGCCCCAGCCCCTCCAACATGTTCCTGGGGGCTTTCCCTCAGCTGGCCTCCCTGAAAGCCACCAGGGAGCTGCTCAAGGTAAGGCGAATGCCCCCCCCCATTCTGGGCTCCCCAGCCCCTCCAGCCCCCCCCAATCCTGTCAAAGGTTGACAACCTTGGGGGGGAGGCTGGAGTTCTCCTAAAATTACGGCTGACCCCCAGACTGACCGCCTGTAGGAAACGGCAGCTTCAGAGGGCAAGTCTGTGCTATGCCATAGATTTTCAGTGAAATCCCTCTCCAAATCCCCCCCCCCCCCAGTAGGCACCAGTGTTCCCTCTAGGCTGAGTTAGTGTGAGCTAGCTCCCAGTTTTTTAGCCTCCGGTTCACACATTTTTGTCCTAGCTCAGGAAGGATGGCTCCAGAGCAAACTGATTTATGCAGTAGCCGAATCGTTCGCTCACAGCTTTAATGCCGGTAGCTCACAGAGCAGACTTTTTGCTCACGAGACTCCACAGCTTAGAGGGAGCATTGGGCACCACCCCTAAATCTCTAGGACTTGCCCTGGCCTGAGAGGCAACCCTGGCTGTGTCCGCCCCCCCCCCCAATTTCCTTTTCTGAGCAGCGGGTCCCTACGCCTCAGCCCTGGGCCTCTTGGGAGCAATTCAGATACCCCCCCCCCCCAGGCAGGTCACCGGCCAAACAAAGCCCAGCCCTTCCGGTCCGGGAAGACACCACGGGGCAACCGGATGAGGCCAAGGGCGGCACCTGTGCGCAGGTCCGAACAAGGAGTCAGGAAAAGAGACAAAAGCATCCCTGGGCTGGGTCCAGTTGCTGGAGACACGGAAAGGGTTCCTTCCCTTTGGGAAAGAGGCGAGGGGCTTGCCCAAACGCCAGTGGAAGGGAGTTCCAAAGAACAGGGGCCACCAAAGGAAAAATCTTTCCTTCCTGTTAAGGACACTAAGCCTGCCTCCTGTGGAGGGCTGGGCCCTTTGTGGCCGCTGAGGTGAAAATGCACTGAGGCATTTTCACCTCAGAGGGGAGGGGGCCCCTCTGGCGCAGGGAAGTGTGTTAGGCGGCCTGAGTCCGGTTTCGGAGTTTCCTGGCTTCTGGGGAGTGGAGGAGGGTTGCCAATCCCCAATTGGGGGCAGGGGATCCCCTGCTTTGGAGCCCCTCCCCCGCTTCAGGGCTCTCAGAAAGTGGGGGGGGAGTGGCCACTCCATTATACCCTATGGAGACCAGTCCCCATAGGGTATAATGGATCATTGATCTGTGGGTATCTGGGGCTCTGGGGGGGGGCTGTTTTTTGAGGCAGAGGCACCAAATTATCGGCGTAGCTGGTGGTGCCTCTCCTGAAAAAAACAACAACCCAGGTTTCAAAAAGAAACAGGGGGTCCAATTCTATGGGCCCCAAAAGATTTTCCAATGGAGGAAAAGCATTTTCCCACCGCCTCGTCCACCGCCCCACCGACGTGGGGATTCGGGGGCTTGCCTTACAATGGCTTGTCTTCTTTCTCCAAGGTCGGGGACAAAGGGTGGCGCTTGGGGAGCAACTGTCCCGAAGGCACCCACTAGGCGGTACTCTCCCCGATGTTATTTAACATCTACATGCGCCCCCTTGCCCAGATTGCCCAGAGGCATGGGCTGGGCTGTCACCAATATGCAGATGACACCCAGCTCTGTCTGTTGTTGGACGGTCAGTATGGCTCTAACCCGGAAGATCTGGACCGGGCGCTTCAGGACACGGCGGGATGGCTGAGACTGAGCTGATTGAAATTTAATCCGACGAAGACGGCGGTCCTGTGCCTGAATCGGAGAGGTTCTGGGGTGGGAATCCCATTACCGGCCTTCAATGGGGCGCCGTTGGTGCTGGCGCCGTGGGTTCGGAGTTTGGGAGTGCTCCTGGATGCCTCCTTAACAATGGAGGCCCAGGTAGCAGCCACTGCCAAGGCAGCCTTTTACCATCTTCGGCTGATTAGGCAGCTGGTTCCCTTCCTCGAGCGCAAAGATCTGGCGTCAGTGATCCATGCTGTGGTCACCTCGAGGTTGGACTACTGTAATGCTCTCCACATGGGGCTGCCCTTGGGGCAACTACGGAAGCTGCAGCTGGTGCAAAACGCCGCGGCCAGGCTGTTGATGCGGGAGCACATCCAGCCTGTGCTAAAGGCACTGCACTGGCTGCCAATAGCATTCCAGATCCACTTCAAGGTGCTGGTTTTGACCTTTAAAGCCCTATGTGGTCAGGGACCTGTCTACCTGAGGGACTGCCTTTCCCCGTATGTTCCCCAGAGAGCACTGAGATCTGGGACGCAACACCGCCTGACCCTCCCTAGCCCTAAAGAGGCCAGGTTGACAACAACTAGGTCTAGAGCACTTTCGCCAGCTGCGCCAGCATATTGGAACGAGCTCCCTAGTGAGATCCAGGCCCTGCGAGATCTCCAGCAATTTCGCAGGGCCGTGAAGACGGAGCTTTTCCACCGGGCACATCAGTGAGAGTGACGGTATGCCAGCCAAGCCTGCCGACCCGCCAAGGCATGTACGCTGTGTAGGTAGATAACAATGGGGTCGATGCTTAGTTGTAATGATATACCAAGCCACTTTTATTCATATTGATTGTGTTTGTTAAGTTGTTTTATGGATTGATTGTTTTATGTATATTGGTTTTATTGATGCTGTGAGCCACCCTGAGCCGCTTCGGTGGGAGGGCGGTATAAAAGCCGAATAAATAAATATCTAAAAGGAATGGGGTCCCTTTAAATGTGATGGCCAGAA
The DNA here is from genome assembly GCF_001447785.1 of Gekko japonicus. NCBI lineage: Eukaryota > Metazoa > Chordata > Lepidosauria > Squamata > Gekkonidae > Gekko > Gekko japonicus. Next base: position 29,357 of record NW_015177128.1, read on the forward strand.
CGTGCTCCCGGCTCCTCCTCCAAAGCCCCCAGATGTCTCCTAAGTTGGGGCCTGGCTACCTTAGAGTGGAGCCGGGGGAGGGCAGGGTCTGGGGAGGGGAAGGAAGCCCGCCCTCCAAAGCAGCCCTTTCCTCCTTCAGGGGACCTGATCTCTGTCACCTGGGGACCCCTTGTAATCCCAGGAGACCTCCAGGCCCCACCTGGAGGCCGGCCACCCTCGTTGGGCTCCATTTGGGCTTGCCGGCACACTGACCCTTCCTGCCCTGCCTCCACCCGCAGGACGCCAGCTCCCCAGTGGGCGAGGAGTCGGCCGTTCCTCCCGCCTTTCCAGCCACCCCCTCGCCTGGGGCCAGAGAGGCTTCACACTACCGACTCCAGGTGGGAAAGGAGATGAGCGACCAGGTGAGGAGCCGGAGCCATCGCCCCGCGGGTCTGTGGGCCGAGAGGGAAGGGCGCAGCCAGGTGCCATCCTCAGAACGCCTCTCGGCTCTCTCAGGCAGGGGCCAGGGGGACGATGCCAGCGCTGCCATCCCCCCGAGAGAGGAAGAAGCCACTCCCGCCACTCAAGAGACCCTCCTTGGAAGCCCCTCCAGGGGCCTCAGCCTCCTCCGCAGATGGAGCCCTGAGACCACCAGGCACCCTGAGAGCTCCTCCGTTGGAAGGGCCTTTCCTCGAGACCATATTTGGGAAGGTCAGGATGCCCCGGGAGAAGGTGAGAAGAGGCCAGTGCGGACTCTATTCTGGGAGCACCGGGTTTGATTCCCCACTCCTCCCCCACTTGCGCCTGCTGGATGACCTTGGGCAAGCCACCATTATCCCAAAGCTGTTCTCTCCAAGGACAGTTCTGTCAGAGCTCTCTCAGCCCCACCCACCTCACAGGGCGTCTGTTGTGGGGAGGGGAAGGGAAAGGAGTTTGTCAGCCGCTCGGAGACTCCCTTGGGTAGTGAAGGGCGCGTGGTATAAATCCAATCTCTTCTTCTTTGTGCGCGGACTCTAATCTGGGAGCACCAGGTTTGATTCCCCACTCTTCCACTTGCACCTGCTGGATGACCTTGGGCAAGCCGTAGTTCTCTCAGAGCTGTCCTTGAAAAAGAGCTGTTTCTGTCAAGAGCTCTCTCAGCCCCACCCGCCTCACCAGAGAGTGTCTGTTGTGGGGAGGGTGAGGGAAAGGAGTTTGTGAGCCGCTCAGAGACTCCGAGGGAAGGGCGGGGTATAAATCCAATCTCCTCCTCCTCTATGTGTGTGTGCACCAGTGCTGGAATGCAGCAGTCTGTTATAGCTGTGAGTGTGTGTTAAATGCCATCAGTATCACTTCTGACTTTAACCTGCCTTGGGCAGAGGGGGTTGGACTGTATGGCCTGTATGGCCCCTTCAACCTCTGTGTGGTTCTATGATTCTAGTACTTACGATTTCCCTAGGAAGGAACAACCTCCCTCCCACACCGCCTGCGGTTAGCAGCCTTGCTCCGGTCTTGCCAACGGAGGGCCCTCCTCGTGGGAGTCCCTCCCTCTCCTGTTGGGCCTTCACCTCTTTCTGCCTCCCCATGCTTAGAGGGCACTCTGGACCAGCCCCACTGCCAGGCAGGCGAGGGGGCTGCCTGTGGAAAGATGGGGAGGACCAGGAAAGATCCCCAGAAGATAATTAATAAAGGTAAAGGTTTCCCTTGCTCAAAAGCCAGTCGAGTCCGACTCTAGGGTTGCAGTGCTCATCTCCGTTTCCAAGCTGAAGAGCCAGCGCTGTCCGAAGACGTTTCCGTGGTCATGTGGCCAGCAAGACTAGACGCTGAGGTGCATGGAGCGCTGTTACCTTCCCACCGAAGCGGTACCTCTTTATCTACTTGCCATTTCTTGCTTTCAAACAGCTAGGTTGGCAGGAGCTGGGACCAGAGATGGGAGCTCACTCTGTCATGTGGCACTCGGGTCTCGAACTGCCGAACTACTGACCTTCCGGTCTGCAGCTCAGCGTCTTAACCACTTTTTTTTAAATTCAATTTTCTCATTAACTCATTAACAACAGGGTTATGCAAGATAGGCACATACATATAATTAACATATTTTTCGTTATACATACGAAAAGGGCTTTAATCAATCTAATCTATACTGTGGTGAGGATTGTTTCCGTACAGATCATACTATATATCAAACTGTGTATTGTGCTATAAACGCTACAAAAGGCGAAGAGTACCTATTACATCGGGTATTAAATCTTTGGTAGTTTAAAGATATCTGCGGTTTTTCCCACTAAGTATAGATTCCATAGTTTCTTGTACCAGAGGTTTACATTCAGAGTGTTTTGGGACTTCCATGTGGATGCAATTGCGGTTTTCGCTGCAAACAGTAATAGAGCAGTTTCATCTCTGAGATTCAAGAGTAGTGCTTCTGGGGTTTTGTCTATTCTATGCTCACTTGAGCCACCGCAGCCCCTAAGATCATTGAAGCACTTTAAGATGCGGGTTGTGGCCTTCGTAGGGAAGACTTTTCTGAGCGTCTCCTCCTCCTCCTCCTCTCTGTCCTCCAGCCTCAGAAAGACTTAAGCCTCATCTCCGAGGAGGGACCGCAGACCCCCAAGTCGCCCTCTTTGCCGGGCTCGAAGGCCAGCAGTGTCATTTTGAACATTGTGGACGCTGTCAGGAGTCAGAAGGTAAAAGGCCTCGGCAGCCGCAGGGCCAGTCTGGAGCTCCGTGGGACACTGACTGCGGGTCCCCATAATACATTTCCAAGCAGGCCCGGGTGTGTGTGTGTGTGTTGTCTTTTTGTGACAGGAAGTCCCCAGCCGTGTGGTTTTGTGGGTCTGCTGAGTTCACTTTGCACCTGATGTGCCATGAAAGGCTCTAGGGATCCTGTGGCCTGGGGGGCGGGGAAGGGCCCAGATGTTGCTGCTGCTGCTGCTTGGAAAAACTCCTCTTCCGAGAGAGGCTTCCAGTCTGCAGGGCTGGTGGCCGTTCATGGGTGTGGGTGTCATCGATGTCGCATAGAAGTTGCAGAGTGCTCCAGGAACAGTGGGACCTACGTCAGGGGCCTGTGCTGCTGCCGAGGAAATAAAGTTCCCCCGGAGCCACCCATGTCATAGCAAACTAATATGAGTCCCCTCCATGCTCCCTCTAAGCTGTGGAGAGTCTTGGGAGCAAAAATCCTACTTTGCGAGCCGCTGGCATTAAAGTTGTGAGCGAGCAATTAGGCTGCTGCATAAATCAGTTTGCTCTGGAGCCCCGTCCTTTGTGAGCCGAGACAAAAAATGTGTGAGCCGGAGGCTAGAAAACTCACACTCACTCAGCTTAGAGGGAACACTGAGTCCCCTTATTGTAAGGAACTCCGTTCCAGGCAGGATAGGGTGGAGACTGACTAGGGTGGCTGGAGATGCATGAAAGCCTGTCCTCCTCTCACGGCAGCAGGATGGAGGAGAGGCGTCAGAGGGCGCTGGCCGGAAGGAAGTACGGGGAACCATCTGCAGAGGGTAGCAATCTGCAGAGCAGTAGAAAGGGGAGGGTGATTGGGGTCCCAGCCTCTCTCTCTCTCTCTGGTTCCCCTCTGAAGCCTGAGGCTAAGAGACAGCGCCATGTCCGTCACGTCCAACAAATTCCACCTCCCTGCACTGGAGTGGGTTGTTGTTGTTTTTTACCAAGGCCAAGAGTGTCGAAGGAGGAGGGGTTGGCAGGGGTGAGAGCGAAGATGGGAACAGTCTCTGACCTCAGAGACCCACCTTCTTACAGGTGCAGCCCCGCAGCACTTCTGCAAATGCAGAGCCTGTTGAAAGGGGCTGGATTTGCACAAGAGGAAGGCCCCGCTCCCGTGTCGACGGGGCTCAATGCCTGCCTCGCAACAGGCCCAGAGAGTCTGGAAGAAGCCACGCATGGGTCTTCACGTTTTCATTTTTCCCCTTAGCTATCACGAGGGTTGGAAACTTTTTTGTAACGTAAAAGAGAAACGCTCAGACCTCATTGGTCGCAGATTTCATGTCTACTTCCTACTTGTGGAATTCCAAAAACAACATCCATGACAAAAATAACAAAGAGCCAATAAAAATAAGTTGCAAAAACGTGTACCGTAGTAATTTCTGTAGAAAACTTTCTTCTATTATCATTCACACGCTAATGAATAACAGTGATAATAGAAGAAAATTCTCTACAGAAATCACTACGGTAAACGTTTTTGCAACTTATTTTTATTGGCTCTTTGTTATTTTTGTCATGGATGTTGTTTTTGGAATTCCACGTCCTCCTGTGATCTCTCATTTTTGGCTTCTACTTCCTACTCGTACCTGATGAAGGGAGCTTCGACCATTGAAAGCTTATCGCTTGAAGCTCGTGTTGCTCTCTGAGGGGCAAACGGACTCGAATCTAACTATGTTCCACTCTGTGGCTCCTGCCACCCACCAAGCGCAGAGGACGGACCCTCTTCCCACGAGCTTTTTTTTGGGGGGGTGAGGAGGGGACAGATCTTTGTCCTGCAGTGTCCACTGGGGGCCGGACGGCAGGGCCATGAAGCAGGACAGGAGGGATCTTGGGGTGGGGGGGCAGGTGCGGCTGGACTTTAAGGGCCGCCCGGGTTGTGTCTACAGAGTCTCAGCTGCGAGGAGGCTTCGGGGAGCCGTGAGTCTGACAAGTCCAGCAAGTCCTCTCTGCGCTCAAGGAGCCCAACGTACTCCGAGATTGTCGGGGGCTTCTTTCACCCGCCGGTGGCCAGCAGGGAGAGGATCCGGACACAGGCGGTGAGAACTGGCTGCCCAGTGCCCGGGCAGAACTGGCCTTTAAAAAAATCTACTTCGTTCGTTTGTATTCCGCTTTCCTGCCCAGTGGGGACATGGAGTGGCTTCCAGCACTCCCTCCTCCTCCTCCTCCTCCGTTGTATCTTCACAACGACCCTGTGGGGTAGGTCAGGCCGAGAGAGTGTGACGGGCCCAAGGCCACCTGGCGAGCTTTCATAGCAGAGCGGGGGCTCGAACCTGGCTTTCCCAGGTCCTGGCCTGGTGCTCTAATGCTAGCTCACGTGCCCACGAGGGCTTTGACAAGAGAAGATGGGCAGAGCAGAGCCTTTTGCCTCCCCACCACGCAGCGGGCTCTGGGAAGGGAGTCTGGGCAGGCCTCTTCTCCTGTGCCACAGCCACTCCAGGGGAGGGTGATTGGGGATGGTCGGAGTCTGAGTGAGCCAGTTTTCTGCAAGGGCTTGGCGGAGGGACGGGGCGGCATCTGCCCTGCCCCCGGGCCCCCAGCGGGAAGAAGAGTCCCTTGGAAAAGACGTGGCCGGGCCCCTTGCTTGGGCCACAAGGGCAGCCATGGGGTTTCCTTTGCCCCTCCAGCCCCGTCTCACGGAGCCCCCTCCCTCCCTCCCAATCACCCCCAAATGAGGGAGGCTACGGCCTGTGCCCGCGAGGCTCTGCCATGGCCCTCTGATGGCACTCTGCACATGCCAAGCGGTGCTTTTGTCCTCGTTGCTGAACACCAGTTGCCAGAGTGGCTCAGGCTCTAAGGAGCGTGTTGTGTCCACTGGCCGCCTCCAGGGGCCAGCGACTACCCAGAGCTTGACCCTGGGTGAACAATGGGAACTGGGCTCCTGGGCTCTCCAACAGGGAGCCAATAGAAACAGGGGAGGGAAATTCGAACCCCCCAATGGGATCCAGGGGTGTCCCCTGGATATGTATATAGTTGGCCTCCTGGCCGTTTGTCTTTGTCTTAGTTGTGTAAGAGTCAAGCGTGCAGCATGTTATGGGAGCTGCCAGGGCCTAGCCACGCGGTCAACCCACTACACAACAGAGCGCTAATCTCTTCATCTGTGGGTGGTGACAGGCACGGTTGCCCCACACATATGACTGCTCTACTCCCCCCCCCCCAGGTTGTGATTCGGGGAGAACGGCACTCGGGAGACCTGCTGCTGTTTTCCTCTTAGGGGGTGTCCCTCTGCTTTCGGCTTAGGAGGGGCTCGGAGAGAAACTGCCTCGTCTGATGCTACTCCACCGCTGCAGGGGGTACACATGCGGTGGTGCCTGGGTGATCCCTAGAGAAAGCAACACATTGGTGTGTGGCGGGGGTGGGTGGGAGAGAAGCTCCAGTAGTCCTCGTGCCCCATAGCCAGGCACGGCGCAGGCTGCCCGCTCTGCTGGGTGTCTGCGTGTGTATCCTGAGCGCCTTCTTCCTCCTTTTGCAGGAGCCACAGGGCACACTGCTGCCCAAGGTCTCCTCCGGCTTCATCCCCAATTCGGTGGTGGCACAGCAGTTGCATGTCCAGGAATATCTCCCCAGTGCGGAGAGACTCACGAGGGTGATAGGAGCCCAGGAGGTAAGAGGGGACCCTGCGGAAGGGCGGAGCTTCGGGTCTGCTTGCTTGGGGAGGGGTTCTGAGCCATGGGGGGAGGGGGGCGCTGGGACCCTCCCGGCCTCCTCTCTGCTTCACGGAACGGTTCGCAAAACAGTTCAGGTTACACAGGGAAGCCATTTAAATTCAGAAACATAAACACAATTATTCATAAACATAAACACAATTTCAACAGGAAAGAAGAGAGTTTAAAAATAAACAGGGCATGGTTTCCTGTCCCGAAAAACACAAAAGGCTCTGCATCTGACAATAGCACTACAGATAAGATTAGAGTCCACCTGCAAAAGAACCTCCTCAGGAAACAGGAAACCTCCTCAGGAAAACTCCTCCATTAGCATGGTCACAGCCTGGGGAACGCCTGCAAGATAATGACTCAGCCCTACCCCACTTTCCTGAGTAGATCTAAATTACCTGCCTACCATTTTCCTTCTCACCTCGACACAGAGAGTACTCCATCTTTCTGTGTTATGCCTCTGAGGATGCCAGTCACAGCTGCTGGTGAAACGGTCAGGTCCTACAATGCCACGACCACGGCCATAGAACCCGGAAAATCTGCGACAACTAAAAAAACTTCCTTGCTTCACACTCTGGGGGGAGCCAGTTTGGCTTTCCAAAGGACTGTGGGGCTCTTCTGGAAGCGCACCCCACGAGAGGCTCCAGCCAAGTCACAGCTGTCTCTCTGCTTCTCTTTTCCAGCATCTGAGCTGCACTTCGTTTTCGAGTTTATCTGTCTCTATTGGTTTACTTCATAGTCAACCATGGCCATACAACCCGGAAAATCTGCGACAGCTAAAAAAAGTTCCTTGCTTCACACTCTGGGGGAGCCAGTTTGGCTTTCCAAAGGACTGTGGGGCTCTTCTGGAAGCGCACCCAGGGCACTCGTTCCAAAGGGACCTTTTCTCTCCAAGGCGGAGTTCTGAAAAAAACGACCACAAAAACCCTACAAGCTCTCGTGGTGCTGAGAGCCCTCCCCCTCCTAATTCCGGGTGCAGCCCTGCATGTAAACAAGAATCCTTTCTTCTAAGAAGGGGATGGATCAAAATGGACGAAACGCTTCTCAAATTAAAAAAGGACGTATGGAGGAGAGAGCCGCGTTCACACCTCCTCCGTGGCAGGGCAGAGCGGAAGACATGGCCAGCTTGTGGCCCAGGCGCCCGCCGTCCATTCTCTCTTTCCCCTGAAGCAGCTTTGACTGGTGGCACAACCAGATGTGTGTCCCGTTTATAGACCACGTGAGCTTCCCTTGGGGGAGCGGGTGCTGGAGATGCATTGTATCTTTCAAGTATTTGCCAGATTTGCAAATATGCAGCTAAAGCCCAGGCGGAGGGACCCTTAGAGGGCAGCGGGTTGTGCATCCCTGCCGGAGAGCAAGATCTGGCGCACCCCACAAGAGGCTCCAGCCAAGTCTCTCTGCTTCTCTTTTCCAGCATGTTATGTAGTGGGTTGCCGCATGGATAAACGACCGACGACGACGTGGTGCATGGCACGCTTTATTTGGTACACAACAAGAACAAGGAACAAACGGCCGGCAGGCCAACTATATACATACCTGGGGACACACCCCTGGTCACCATTGGTGGGTTTGAATCTCCCGCCATGGTTCCCATTGGTTCCCCAGTGGAGGGACTAGGAGCCTAGTCCCCATTGTTCTTCCAGAGCCAAGCTCTGGCTGTTCGCTGGCCCCCGGTGGTGGTCAGCATACACTACACAGCATCTAAGCTGCACTTAACTTTTGAGTTCATCTGTCTCTATTGGTTTACTTCATAGTCTGCCTTTCTCCCTGAGACTCGAGGGAGAATCCGTGGGGCACGGCAGACATTTAACAGGCCATGCAGTACAGCTAGGGTGTCAGACTCCTGCAGAAATCAGCTGCAGCTCCCTGACATACAAAAAAGAGAAGCAGTGCAAAAAAGGACTAGACCTGATATGTCAAGCCATGCCAAAAAAAAAAATGGCCTTATGAAAGTAGAAAACAATGCCGTAACAGCAGGATGGTACATATAACTAATAATAAAGAGCACGCTCAGCGGGAGAGATGACAGTCCTGCTCTCTGTCCCAAGTCATTCCGTTCCACTACTATTGCCCTGAATCGTAGAATCATAGAATGTTAGAGTTGGAAGGGACCTTGCAGGTCACCTAGTCCAGCCCCCTGCACTCTGCAGGAGCACAGCCGGAAGATAACAGCCCCACAGCATCCCCAGGAGAGGGCCGTCCAGCCCGCCCTGCTGGGCTTCCGTCTTATGTGCCTGGAGCCAAGGCAGGCACTCTGGGTCCGTCCTCGGGGGTCATCATGCAATGGCCACCCCATCCCATCCGTGGTCTGCGGGGGGGGAGGGGCCCCTGCACTGCTACCAGGGGCCAGCCCCAAACCTTTTGCCTCTTCTAGGAGCCACAGAGTCCCTCGAGGGCCAGCTCCGTTCAGGATCAACAGCTGGGGACGGAACCGTGGTGGGAGAAGTCAGCCAGCCCTTCCCGGTCCAGCACCCAGGAGGTAATGCCCGGGGGGGGGAGCGGTGGTGCAGGGGGCGGGGGGGATTTAGCGGCACTGAGTCTGGCCCAAAGGCTGATGCCCGGAAGCTGTCCTGGTCCGTGTTGAACCGGGCCTTCCGTCCGTCCATCCGTGGAGGTCAGTCTTGTCTGCTCAGACCGGCAGCGGCTCTCTCCAGGGTCTCCTCGGGCAAGAAAGGGTCCTTCACGTCACCCGCAAGGGACTGAACCTGGGACCTTCCGCACGGCAAGCGGCTGCTCTGCCCCTGAGCCACGGCCCCTGCCCACGTGATACAGCAGTCAGAGTGCGGGACCAGGCCTGGGGAGGCACGGCTTCCAAACCTCACTCAAGCCGCGAAGTCCACACAGCTGCCCTGGGCCTGTTCTCCTCACTCCGCCTGGCCTACCTCACAGGGTTGTTCTGTGGGGCTGGGCAGAGCCACATATAACGCCCTGGGATCCTTGGAGGACTGTGCTGACTAAGGTGCCTTCTCCCTCCATGGAAGGGCCACGCTCCGAGGAACTGGAGGCAGCAGGCAGGTGGGGGGCCCCCGAATCACAAGGCCTCCCCAGGGATTACCTCTCAGCCCGGCCCTTTTTTGCAGAGCGCCTCCAGGGTCTTCCTGACGCAGCTGGACGAGTCGCACTACCCGGAAAGCGAGGGACAGTCTGAGGAAGAGATTTCCGCCTTTTACTTGCGCTTCAAGGATGCCGACTGGTTCAAGCAGCTCTTCCCCAAGGTGAGAAGCTGCCCCTGCTCTGGAGAAGATGAGGCAGATAGGGAGCTTTGGGGAGGAGGTTGTTAGGGAGCTACCCGAAGGGCCCCACTCCCGTGTGGACGGCTCCCCTGCTGTTGGGGAGGGGGAGGGTCTCGAGGTCAAAGGGCATCAGTCGGAGGAGGGACCCCTTCCTTGGGTGATGGACTGATATAGTCTCATACCGAGGATACCCCTGGGGGACTCAGGGGAGGTGGGCGTTGCAGAAAAAAAGAATTTCACCCTGGTGTACCAGGCTTCCTCGTGGTGTGCCAGCTCCACTTAGGTTCACTGGGCTGGATGGGATGCAGGCAGGTCACCAAGTCTTGGTGAGGAGGAGGAGAGTAGGAGGAGGAGATTGGATTTATCCCCCATGGCCCTTCACTACCCAGGGGAGTCTCAGAGCGGCTTACAAACTCCTTTCCCTTCCGCTCCCCACAACAGACACCCTGGGAGGTAGGCGGGGCTGAGAGAGCTCTTTCGGGGACTGCCCTTGAGAGAACAGCTCTTCTCAGAACTACGGCTTGCCCAAGGTCATCCAGTAGGTGCAAGTGGAGGAGTGGGGAATCAAACCCGGTTCTCCCAGATTAGAGTCCGCGCCCTTAACCCCTACACCAAACTGGCTCTCCACCAGGACGCCAGCCTGCAGTACAATCTGTTTATTTCATCCTGACCATAATATTAAAAAAAACCCTCAGAGCGTTCACCAAAAACAGCAGCGTACACAAGAAAGAGACATCTCTTGACCCACCACCTGAAGACCCCAAAAGGGTGTTCAGGAGGTGGTGCTGAACAGCAGAACCGGGACAATAACATTTATTCCCTTCTGCAAGATAATAAACGGCATACATCAAGTGTCCCGTGGGGATGTCACGAGCGCATCAGTAGCCAGAGCCTTCCCCTTGATGGCACCATAAAACCATAAACGTTTCCTCCCAAAGGCCTATCAGTTAGGTTCCAAGCCTCTGGCCAGAGCAGGTGAGGTGTAGGCAAAAATGTCTAGAGATTCAGCCGTGGGGCTCAATGCATTTTGGCTCAAGGAATGTGAGGCGTGTGTCGGAAGCCGTCCGTTCACAGCCGGGCGCCACTTTGCAACCAGGAAGCAGGCGTTGGACATGCTGCAGTGCTTCACAGGAAGAAACCAAAGTCTGCTTTTGCTATATCTATTCACTATACCTTTGTTAGGGACAAAAGATGTGCCCCACAAAGAGATCAGGCGAATTCAAGAGTGGAGATTTTTTTTTTTTTAAAGAAATAATCTTTCATCTGCTGCGCAGCAGGGAAGCTCAAGTCTGAGTTAAAAGACCCAGACAAGGAGTTCAGAGAGGGGATTTATACAATAGCATCATTAACATATTCAAGCCTTTAATGCCCTATCTCGACCACGAAAAGTCCCTGTCATCAGACTCACAATCTAACTTGTACCGCCTTTCTCAGGTCATCCTGCCTTTGTTTGTTTTGATTAAATCTCACCCCTCTCTCTCCCCATTTCCCTGTTGTGCTAATTCCATATATTGTACGTATGTTCTTTACCAAATATGTTGAGGTAAAAGCTAGATGCTTTCTGCCGACAAGCAACCGAGATGTTATCTCCTTTTCCTCTTGTGACATGGTAGATGTATAATTTTATAATTTATAGCATTTTATCAGAGTCTGGCCTTGCAAATATCTATCTTCTGATCTATAGAACCCTGCTTTCTGCTTTTAATCTGTCAATGAACCCTCTTTTTATGGCAGAGTTCACCCTTTCGTGTGCATCATCTCCCAACAGCAATCTCTAATAATCTTGTTTCTAATAATCTTGTCTCCCTAGTGTCCTTCTGGCCCCACTGCTGGACCTCCTGATGGCACCTGGTATTTCGGGCCACTGTGTGACACAGAGTGTTGGACTGGATGGGCCACTGGCCTGATCCGACCTTGGCTTCTCTTATGTCCTTATGTTAAGAGCAGAGGTCCATCAGTGGCTCTTAGCCACAAGGTATAGGAACTCTCAGTCTGGGGCAAGGGATGCTCTGTCTTCTCGGTGCTTGGGGGGGGGGGAGCAACAGTTGTCTCCCTAGTGTCCTTCTGGCCCCACTGCTGGACCTCCTGATGGCCCCTGGTATTTCTGGCCACTGTGTGACACAGAGTGTTGGACTGGATGGGCCACTGGCCCGATCCAACACTGGCCTCTCTCTCTTTTTTTTTTTAATTAAAAAAAACATTTTATTTAGCATAAAATCAACCAAATCCAACATTTGTTATATATTTGTACAGTTTTACATCCTATCCTCCTCCCTTCCCCCCCCCTACATGGCTTCCCACAGTGCTCCAACTTCCTGCTCGATTCTTAAATTTTCTTCTTCCATCCACTTTCTCATTACATGTTCTCAATAGGTAACTAATCTCTTCATTATTATACCTTTATCCATTCTTATTACTAAATCTTAGCATTTAATAGTTGTTAAAGCAAACTAAATTGTCTCTTACATCCCAATACTTTTCCAAATCCAACACTGGCCTCTCTTATGTTCCCATGAATACTGGTGATGTGTTCCCAAAAGCTCCCTATCAATTTCTCCCCTTACACCTTACACATAAATGGCCACGTCTCCCTTAATCCAAAAGTCTGCCACAGTTTGCTTCTGCGACAGGCGTTTTGACCACATGGGAACTTGCCTGCCTTGCGCGAAGGTTGTGGACATCACCTGCTGTCTAGACAGGTTGACAGATAGTGCTGGGGAGGAGTCAGCAGTCACGGTGCACGTTGGCACCCATGACACTGGGAAACGTAGTCCTGTGGTCCCGGAGGGGAAATGCAGGTCACTCGGCAGACAATTAAAGGCCAGGACCTCAAAGGCAGCATTCTCGGAAGTGCTGCCAGACGGTTCCACCCGCAGGGCCAGCTAGACAGGGACAGATCAGGGGTCTCAATGTGTGGATGAGGAAGTGGTGCTGGGAGGAAGGGGTTTGGATTTCTTAGGCCCTGGGGAACTTTCTGGGACAAGCCAAACCTGTACAGAAGAGACGGGCTTCACTTGAACTGCCACCTTGTCGCCCACTCGCCTGATGTGCGGAGGGCCTGCCGGAGTTCTTCGCAGTCATCCTTGGTTTTCACTGTCCTGAAAAATTTGGTGCCCTCTGCAGACTTGGCCACTGCACCCGCTCACCCCCCAGATGCATGGCCTTTGTGAGCAAATTAAACCGCAGGAGCCCTAAATACCGATCTTGGTTGAACACACCCCCCCTACTTCCCTCCCTTGTGAGAGCTGTCCCTTTATTCCTACTCTTTCTTTCCTGTCATTTAACCAGTGGTTCCCCTGTCTCAACAAGCGTGGTGCAGAACTGGAAGAAGTACAGAGAACATAAGAACATAAGCCAGTGTTGGATCAGGCCAATGGCCCATCCAGTCCAACACTCTGTCTGTCACACAGGGGCCAACGATACCAGGTGCCATCAGGAGGTCCAGCAGTGGGGCCAGGACACTAGAAGCCCTCCCACTGTTGCCCCCCCAAGCACCAAGAAGACAGAGCATCCCTTGCCCCAGACTGAGAGTTCCTGTCTATACCTTGTGGCTAATAGCCCCTGATGGACCTCTACTCCATATAAGAACATAAGAGAAGCCGATGTTGGATCAGGCAAAATGGCCCCTCCAGTCCAACACTCTGTGTCACACAGTGGCCAGAAATACCAGGGGCCATCAGG
>NW_015177128.1:42600-46157 GCF_001447785.1 Gekko japonicus
GACACTGGGACCCCCCCCCCTTGCGCCCCCCCCCCCCGGCACCTAGGATACAGAGCATCCCTTGCCCCAGACTGAGAGTTCCTGTCTATACCTGGTGGCTAAGAGCCCCTGATGGACCTCTGCTCCATATAAGAACACAAGAGAAGCCAATGTTGGATCAGGCCAGTGGACCACCCAGTCCAACACTCCGTGTGTCACACACAGAGGCCAAAATACCAGGGGCCATCAGGAGGTCCAGCAGTGGGGCCAGAAGGACACCAGAATCCCCCCTCCCACTGTTGCCCCCCTCCCCAAGCACCAAGAATACAGTGTATCACTTGCCAGTTCCTACCTACACCTTGTGGCTAAGAGCCCCTGATGGACCTCTGATGATGGCAACCAAGATGATGAGGCGGCTGAAGCCCCTTCCCCGGGAGGAAAGGCTGAAGAGTCTGGGACTTTTCAGTTTAGACGACTGAACTGAACTGACGAGAGTTGGCCAAGAGAACATTCCCCCCCCCCTCTCTCCCGAAATTCGAGAACTCCGGGGCATCCCGTCCAGCATCGTGGCTCCCTTTGTGGTTGTTCCTCTGGAAGAGGAGGGTGAGAGGGGGTCCCCCCCCACCGCGCCACGCCCCTGAGCCGCTTCTCTTCCCTTTGGCCAGGGCTTCCCCCCCGGAACGGACCTGATGGAGCTCCTGGCCAGGCTGCTGGAGGCCCTGCCGGCCGCCGACTTCGGCACCAAGACCCAGCTGCTGGAGGCCATCCTGAGCCTGCGGGAGGCCCTGGGGCCCGGGATGAGCGACGTGCTCCGCCACACCCTGATCCGCCTCCTGAACCCGAAGAAATGGGCTCCCTCCATGCAGGTGTGGGGGGGTGGAGGCTGTTTCTGGCATGTGTGCAAATCCCGCCTTCAGTGATGATGTGACTGTGTGGACCGGGGTGGGTGGGGGTGGGCTGTACAGAATCCAGAGGTTCCCGGCCCACAGGCCATCACAGGCCGAAGCTTCCTGCATTCCCAAAGGGCTCCACCGCTCAAAAGGAGAGCGCGACTGGTCTGCTGGATCACTAGGGGCCGGGCGGCCAGCCCCCAGGGGAGGCCTGGAGAGCTCCCAGAATCACAACTGATCTCCAGGCAAGAGAGATCAGTTCCCCCCCCCCTGGAGAAAACGGCTGCTTTGGAGGGCGGGCTCTGTGGCCTTGTACCTGGCTGAGGCTCCTCCTCTCCTCACACCCCCACCTTCCCCGGGTCTCCCCTCCCCAGTCCTCCAGGCATTCCCCATCCCGGAGGAGCCGGCAGCCCTAGCTGGAAGCGCCTTCGATGTTTCCCTTTGAGCCAGGGCTTCCGTAGCAGCCAAGCTCTAAGTGTGGCCCTTTGCACGGCTGGAGTGGAGCGGTGTGGATCTATGGGGCCTCCTGAACACTGTGGCCGGACCTCCAACCGTCTGGCAGGAAGGGAAGTGCTCCTCCAGCGGAGGCGGGGGGGGGGGGCTTGCAGGTCAACCGAGGCCGGCTCTTCTTATTCCAGCATAAGGTTAACAAGCTGTGTCGTCTGCTCTCTCCCTAGAAAGAGTCCCAGAAGAGGTTCATCCTGGCTGCGCTGCACGCCCTCCTGGCCCTGGACAAGGACCGCAAGGAGCTGATGGTGGAGCTGATGGCCTACTACCTGCAGGCTCCGCCCGCCCCCAGGTGTGAGGCTGCCTGGCTGGATGCCCTCCTGGGGAGGGGGTCTCTCCATGCCCGGGGGCAGCCCGTGTCCCTTCTGGGCGGAAGCAGCCAGTGGCTTGGGCCTGAGGAGGGGAAAGGGCTGGGAGGGAGGGCCGAAGAAGGTGAGGAGGAAGGTGCCGAGGGCGTGCTGCTGACCTTTCGCTCTGCTTGCCTCTCCGGCCTCTCGCAGGTTGGTCATCGAGGGCCTGATAGAAGAGATGGGAGTGCGGGATCCGCACAGGTATTTCTACAAGGAGATGGACTCCTGGCCGGTGCCCAAAGAGGTCGCCAAAGAGAAACTGCGGAAGGCCTGCTCTCTCTGGCTGGAAGGAGCGATGCAGGAGTTGCAGGTGGGGGGGGGGATCACACAGCCCCCTCGGGGAGCAGGCAGCTCCCCACCAAACCTCCACCGCTCCAGAAGGCCACCTTCCGGAGCGCGGACGTGCTTCCCTTTCTGTTTCTTGACCCATGGCCCTCAGTTGCCGAGAAAGGTTCCCTTTCCCTGGAGGAGCATTCCCTCCACCCCTGGCTGCCTCAGAAGGTTGCTTAGCTTCGTCCTGGGCCAGCCATCCCCATCCAGGCAGGGTGCCTTTTCCCATGTTTCCCTCCTGGCTCCAAAAACCTGAGTCAGTTTTCGGGACAGGACAGGAGACAATTCCAGTGCATAGGGTAGGGAAACAAAATAGGAACATAAGAACATAAGAGAAGCCCATGTTGGATCAGGCCAATGGCCTATCCAGTCCAAAACTACCAGGTGCCATTCTTTTTGAGGTGTGGTGACCAGAACTGTGCACAGGACTCCAAATGAGGTCGCACCATCGATTTATACAGGGGCATGACGATACTGGCTGATCTCTTTTCAATACCCTCCCTAATAATCCCCAGCATAGCTGTGGCCTTTTCTTATTGCAGTGGCACACTGTCTCGACATTTTCATTGAGTTATCTACTATGACGCCAAGATCTCTCTCTTGGTCAGTCTCTGCCAGTTCAGACCCCATCAACGTGTATTTATAGTTAGGATTTTTGGCTTCGATGTGCATCACTTAGCGCTTGGCCACAAAGCAACACTTCATTGGTGAGGCTACTCTTGAGCAAGGAAGAGACACATCCCATGTTGACTGAGCCATCCTTCAGTGTTACCAGAAGCTGAGAGAAGCTTTTCCTAAGAGACCTGAGATCGATGCGGTCAGTGGCAGGCGGTGCGCCCCTTGCTGAGCCCAGGAAGGTCTCGGTTTCTCAGCCGGGAGCCTCATCATCTCTAGCCAAGACATGTGTTGTCCCTGGAAGCCCGAAGACAATCTTGCTTGTCAGATGGTGTCTCCGGGACGCCTTTAGAGAGCCAGTCTAATTTGACGCAGGGGAACGGCAGGGTTTCAAGCAGTGCATGGAATATAAATGTGTGGTGAAGGGAAATGAAGCTAGACGGACTCTCGCTCCCCCCACCCCACAACCTCCCCTAAGAGCAATGTTGCCCCAAGCCCACAACGAGTGAGATCAATGTCTGAGGCTGTAGGGGTCCAGGGTTGCATCTCCCCCATCCCCCCCCCCACTGGGCTGGCTTATCAGCTGTTGATGCATCTGTCGGAGCAAGGTGAGGCAAGGCCTTCTATGGGCACCTCATTGATGGAGAGGTATGGTCCTCTCCTGCCCCCTGCCTTTTACTCCTGGGACTCAGGTTTCAGCATACAGCCCCAAGCCACAAGGTGTAAAGAAACCCCTCAGAAAGACACCCTATAGAAGAGAGGACAGCTAGAGTGAGGTTCCGGCCCACCCAAGCCTCCCCCAGAGCACCAGAACTCTGTCCAAGTGCGATGAGGCACCGCCGTCATGGTAGAGGGAGGGAAGGCAAAGAGGGAGAGAACTTGTGGA